>NW_015198775.1:0-1847 GCF_001447785.1 Gekko japonicus | reverse complement strand
CTCAGCCCCCCAGAAAATAGTCATTTTTTCTGAATTCTGAAATTTGGGCTTGTGATTACACATTAACATGGTGGCATCCCTTTCCCCAACACTTCATGACTCTAAAATTCCTTTATAGTCTCTGGCTTCTTTTCCGTTCCCTTGTTCCATTTCCACTTCCCTGGCAATGGCCAAATCTGCATCTAGCATTTACTCCGCTGTCTTACCAAACCCACACTGGAACAGAAATTCCCCTCTACATTGCATGCCACTTTCACTTTGATTGATTGTCGAATTTTATAGCAGTATCCAGACTGCATGCTGCTTTCACTTCGTTTGATCTCTGGGTTTATGGTGGCTGTCTTCATAGATTTAGGGCCATTTTATGGCCATTCAGGGGTGACTCTGCAGTCAGTACGGCATTAACCTGGGGTATTTGAATGTGGTTTTGAGCTGCATCTTTTTCTGTTCCAGTGTGGGTTTGGTATAACAACAGAGCAAATACTAGATGCAGATTGGGCCAATGATAACAGAATTCTTCACCCCTGCTGCTTTGAATGCAATAATGACAGAGATCCTGGAGAATGTAGTTTTCTCATGGTGCCTTATTACTAAGTATTCAGGAGCCTCCTGAAAACTATTTCCTAAGGTTCCTCCTTCCTGAAACAGTGCCATAGCAGTAAGGTTGCCAGCTCTGGGTTGAGAAATTCCTGGGGATTTGGGAGTGGGCCCTGGTAAAGGCAGAGTTTGGGGAAGAGAGGGACCTCAGCAAGGTATAATGATGTAAAGGCCACCCTCCAAAGGAGCTATTTTTCCCCCAAGGGAATTGATCTCTGTAGTCTGGAGATCAACTGTAATTGTGGGATATCTCTCCAACCCACCTTGAGGTTGGCAACCCAGCTATAGCCCAAGGGGAAGGCAGGCCTGAGGGCCAATCTAGATTACACATCTTCCGAATGAGTTGGGTCAGTGAGCTCAGGAGCATGGCATGGGACAAATATGCCTCTCCCCCATGGTTGTTTCTGCTAAGGAAAATTGTGCGGGGGAGGCTAAAGCCCCTCCCACTTACATCACACTCTCAATATTCCCCAGTCAACTCTGAAATGTTAGCTCCCAGACACCACATCTGTCTATAAGGCATGCTGGGGAACCTCAACCCAACTCACAGCAGATGTCCTGTCCAGTTTGGCCCTTAGAGAGGGGCCTTCACAGAGCCATCCCTGCAACCTCCAACACTAAGGCTGCAGTTGGACGACAGGCTTGGTGCACTCTGGCCCCACCTCTAAGTAATCCAGGTTGTTTGGATCAGACACCCCACCCTGAATCCACTTCACCGTGCACTCACTCCATGGTTGCTGTGTGATAACCACAGAGTGGGTGGTCAGACAGCATCCATTTTAAAAAATTGTCTGTCATGCATGTGCAGAAGCATTCATTCAATGCACCACTCCATTATGACAGCTCTGTGATCCCTCTGCCAAGTACTGCGACCCCTCTCAGCCTCCTTCGCTTTGCTTCTCTTCATTGGAATACCTGGCGGGGGCTCAAGCCTCATGCAGATTTACATGAGTAGTAATTTACTCTTGTGTCAGTCATGGGATGTTCTCAAACAACAACTCTGAAGCAGAAACAGGGGTTGGGGGGATTTGTTGCTCAAAAATAACTCCCCCTGGGGCTCCCAATCCAGAATGACTACATGGCCACTTGGACATACAAGTGGTGATTGACAACACCAGGGGAGAATATGCACATGTTGCTACCTGATCAAAAGGTCCCCTGTTCCTGATCAAAAGGTCCCCCCCCCGATGGACAGGAAGATTTATACCCCACCCTCCCTGATGAGGCAGCCTCAGGGCAGCTTACATAAA
>NW_015198774.1:0-1869 GCF_001447785.1 Gekko japonicus | reverse complement strand
AGAGAAATTAAGTAGCCCACAGTGAAACAAAAATCAGGAAATCTGATATTGCCTGGGCCGATTTTAGGGGAAAGTACTTTTCCCACTGCCCCAGCTGATATAAGTAAAGATAAGCCAAATTATTTTCCCTCTCTCTTATAATGGTAGTGGCATTTTGATAGTCTCTGAATGGATAGAATTCACTTGGATGGAATTCACATAACAGTCGGAAAGAGCTTTGTCACTAAGGTCTTATGAAGCTGGATGAGTTTAAATGAACATACAAAAATACAGATTCCAGGATGCTGATGGTATCATCAGATTTAGCTAGTTGAAAAAGCATGAATATGGATACATAAAGGGTTCTGACTGTTCGTAGGTGAGAAGCCATCATCATCCAGAGTGTCAAACAAATTGGATAAACATGATGAAATTTAGATTTTAAAGATCAATAGAATTAAAGGCAAGGCAAGTGCTTTGTTTTTTCAATTAAAAGTATCAGGAACTGTCCTTCCTGAAGTTGTCTTCTATCCTGAAAGCATTTACCCCTATCTGCAAGATGACTGGGGCTTGTTGTGGGTACTTCTGGTGAATAAAAAGTACTCTTCATACATTCAGCAGCTGTCTGCTGTTTTAATTACTTCATATCTTCCTCCCAAATGGCCTTTGGAATCAAGGACTGAATTGCAAACCAGCTTCAAACTACATTTCACAGTCCTGGTTTGGTGGCTAACTACAGATCAGTGTTTGCTAGTTCAGTTTAATAGTGGGTATGGTTTGTACTAAACTGAAACTTACTAAATTACAAGCCTGTGATGGAGAAGGGCTAAACAACCTCAAATTCTGACAGCATATTTTGAGTATTTCTTCACATTATGCTGCCATTTTTAACACTGGTTATAGAGATTATCATTACAACTATTTGGCGCTAATGTACAGGTATTTTTAAAAATGAAAATGCTACTGTATTTGGAATGCACTTATAGGATAAAAACTAGTAATTAGAACAACATTTAACATTTTGTAGCTTTAGTAAGGTTTGCTTTCTTTTGAAAAGATGTAAAGTAAGAGTACAATCACTGGATTCTATGTTATTAAACATTTCCTTAATCCTGTTTCTTGCACTGATTTGTATTCTGTGAAACACTTTTAAAATCTTTCAGCATATCTTCCATACAAGCTTTTGAGGATTGTTTTGTAGTACAGCATAAAGGGTTTATTTTTGTATTGAACCTTACTTAGTTCTTAATTAGGGATGGGCACAAACTGGAAAAATCAAGGTTTGTGGGGCCACACAAACCACAAACCTTCATGAAACCTTCCTGTTTGTGAGGTTTGTGATGTGGTGGAATGGCTCCCTAGGGTCCAAAATGCAAAAGAAGAAGGAGATAAGAGAAGAAGAGATTGGATTTATATCCCACCCTTCACTTGGCGTCTCAGAGCAGCTTACAAACTCCTTTCCTTTCCCCTTCCCACAACAGACACCCTATAAGGTAGGTTGGACTGGGAGAGCTCTTTCGAGGACTGCTCTTTTAAGAACAGCTCTGACTGAACTATGGCTTGTCCAGGATCATCCAGCAGCTTTGAGAGGAGGAGGGGAGAATCAAACTTGGTTTTCCCAGATTAGAGTCCATGCACTTAACTACTACACCAAAGGGGGAGGTCTAGCGCAGGAGGGGGGGTGGAAAGTTGGAAAACCAAGATGAGGGCCAGGTGCAGCAAGGGCAGCTGATAATGCTAAGCCAGGGGAGTGGGTGGCCAGAGGCATGAAAGTCGAGGATCTTATTGTCCAAAATGCAAAACGGGGGAAAGTCTAGTGCAGAAGGGGGCTGGAAAGTTGGGAAACCAAGAAAAGGTGCATTGCCCTCAGGAAAGTGCTTTCTGGGGAAA
>NW_015198773.1:0-1924 GCF_001447785.1 Gekko japonicus | reverse complement strand
AGTCTTTAAGGACTCTTGTTCTTTTCTACTGCTGCATACAGACTAACACGGCTACCCATCATGATCTATCTCCATGGATGGCACCACATTTAGCTGTACAGAATGGAGATCCATCAACCTTGTGAAGTTATTTGAAGAAGTGAGCAGTGACTCATGAAAGCTCCTCCCCTGCCACAGATTTGGTTAGTCTTTCACATGCTCCTGGACTCTTGCTCTTTTCTACTGCTGCAGACAGACTAACACGGCCACCCATCTTGTACAGTCCTGTGTCAGCTATGCTGCCATGAGCATAGAGAGTCCTTCTAATTGATTTGCATTCCTTCCCATGTGCTTAATTGTTTCGCAGCTGCAACGCTTATCTGTAAAGAGGTACTGGAGGGGATTGTGGTGCCTATCTTTCGTGGGAGCTTCCTCTCGTTCCCAGCTTCACGCCTGTTAGGCAGCCTGGCCATCTCCCCCGTGCGGGAGTCCACCTAATTGGGTATTGCTTGGGGGGGGGGCGCGCATACGAATGCCCTATATCCTATTATGCGCATAGGTAGCCCACCATTCCTAACAGTGTTCGTGTTATTGCATCTATGGCTTTTCAATAAAAGTAAAACCTTCCTGGAAGCTTGTACTTAGTTGTTTTGCTGTAAATCTTGACATCCTGTAAGGTACATGAGGTTGTGAGACAATGACTGTTTCAAGGCCACCCAGCAAGCTTCATGACAGCTTTGTGATTTGAACCCACGTCTCCCAGAACCTAGTCTCACTATTGCACCACAGTGGTGGGATATGTGCAACAGGTGAGGGATTTTTCACTTGTGTCACTTTCTCAGGCCCCGTGTTGTCAGGATCAATAGGTCCGGGCCAAAGAACCCTTCTGTATCCCTGCCCAACAGTTTCTATTTAATAAGCATGCTGTAGAAAAGAAAAAAGTTCTCCCAGAGTTTGGAGACTGAGATTCAAAGCCCCAGTCAGCTACCAAGGTGGGTTGCCAACCTTCAGGGGAGACCTGGAGGTCTCCTGGAATTACATCTGAACTCCAGTCCACAAATGTCAGACTCGGGCAAATAGCTGTCACCTGATGATTTACCTGTCTATGTCTTGTATCCCTTCCCCATTATTCACCTGCTGCAGTCATGTATCCCTTTCCCTTATCGCAGCCTTCGCCTGCCATTGCATTCCCGGGGGGGGGGAGTGCGCGCGGGTAGTGGACTAGGGAGGCTTGCTTGGTAAGCTTCCAAAGAGGCTCCAAATACATTGTTCTCATGGAAATGTCCTTGGAGTGAAGTCTGTGCCTGGCTAGATAGTGGTTGTATATCTTTCAGGACCACTGTAGTGACACCGACGTTGAATGCGTAGAATTTGGGGGTTGTGACTACACCTTGTGTTTCTCACCTTGCAAACCAGTCCTAACAAAGAGTTTGAACTCACAGCATCTCACATCTCTAAATAAAACATTCACTAAAAGAAAGTGCATGTGAAGAGTGATTTGACTGGGAACCTGACAACCAACGTCAGTTCCCCTGGAGAAAGTGGCACCTTTGGAAGGTTGGCTGTATGGAATTAAGCCCTGATGGAGGAGAAGGATGAGGAGGAGAAGAAGGAGGAGGAGAAAGAGAGTTCATTTTTATTCCCTGCTTTTCTCTACCCTAAGGAGTCTCAAAGCGGAGTCTCATTCCCACATGCTGTGGTCTATCAGGCCCCTACAGGCTTGAGAATTTTAAAAAATTAAATTGGTGGAAGTTCTGAACATGGAACATGACTGGTTTAACGTGTCCTGGCATTTGGGCTTCCGGCCTCCGGGTGGTACCTGGAGATCCCCCGGTGTTACAATTGTTCTCCATGCAAAAACAGAACCACAATAACTGTACAGAGTGCACTTAATATTTCTTTAATGAAAACCGCACAGTTATAAATATGAAATGTACAAAAGTGA
>NW_015198772.1:0-2129 GCF_001447785.1 Gekko japonicus | reverse complement strand
TTTCCACTAATACTTTTTTCAGCCTCTGCTATTTGTATTTTAGGAGAATTAATGCAACAGATATTTAAATCAGTCCCTTCAAAATTGTTGCTACTGATAGCTGAATGCTTTTACTCACCATTGCTGCTACTGTTACCACTAGATTCAGCATGATTACCTAGAGTGGGAATAATAAATATAGAGAATTATCAGAACAACCTTGTTCACCTGTTAGCCAAGAACAGTCAAGGGATAAGCATGTGCAGAAATACTTCACATGCAGCAACAAACTAGATGAACTGCCCCCCTCCCCCATTTTCACACAAGAAAATAACTTGTGGGGAAGTCAGGAGCCCTTCCTCCTCTGTGGCACCATTCCATGTCCATTTGGGCTCTTCTTTGTTTGTTAGAAGAAGCTCCCTGTAGCTGCTGTGTGGCTGTTGAGGAGATGGGAAAACATGAAAACAAGAAATGTATTTGGTAGTTTGACTCAAAGGCTTCTTATGTAGAGTGCATTACAGTATTCTAGTCTGGGTGTGGTCAGAGCATGGGTCACTATGACCAAATCTCACTTTCAACAAAGAACATTCTGTCACCCCAGCCAAAGATGAGAAAAGGCAGTACATGCCACAGAGGAGACCTGACCCTCCAACCACAGGCAAGTCTCCAGCAACACTCCCAAGACATAAACCTGTTCCTTCAGGGGGAGTGTAACCCCCTCCAGATAACCTGACTCTTCAGTCTCAGTCAGTTTTGACATTAAGCAACATGGCCACTGTCTGGTCTAGCCATCATCAATCCCATTATCTTTCTCAGGACTTCCATAGACTCCCCTGACTCAGCTGATAATGAAAATGGAGCTGCATGTCACCTGTCACTTTCTGGGAAAAAATAATAAATCATACAACCGAGGCTGTTTCTGTCCTAAACCTGCATGAATCTGGATTGAAATGGGCCTAGATGGTCTCTCTTCCAAAACGGTTTGAACCTGTATAGCGACACCTGCTCAAGTGCTCTGACAAAGAATGGAATGTTGTCCAATGGCCAGTAATTATTTTGGTCATTCTGGTCCAGGCACACCATTTTCATAGGAAGGTGTCACAACCTCCTCTTTAAAAGTGATTGGAACTATAGGTAAAGGTAAAGGTTCCCTTGCTTGAAAGCCAGTCGAATCCGACTTTAAGGTTGCGGTGCTCATCTCCATTTCAAAGCCAAAGAGCCAGCGCTGTCCGAAGACATTTCTGTGGTCATCTGGCCGGCATGACTAAACACCAAGGTGCACGGAACTATACCCTCCCACGATACCCTCCCACTGGAACTATGTCTCAGATCCACTTGACAGACCATGAGATAAAAGGAGCAAACCTAGGAGTAAGGTAAAGGTAAGGGTTCCCTTGCTCGAAAGCCAGTCGAATCCGACTCTAGGGTTGCGGTGCTCATCTCCGTTTCAAAGCCGAAGAGCCAGCACTGTCCGAAGACATTTCTGTGGTCATGTGGCCGGCATGACTAAACTTCAAGGTGCACAGAACGCTGTTACCTTCCCACTGAAGTGGTACCTATTTATCTACTTGCAATTTCTTGCTTTTGAACTGCTAGGTTGGCAGGAGCTGGAACTAGAGACGGGAGCTCACTCCGTCATGCAGCTCACTCGGGTCTCGAACTGCTGAACTACTGACCTTCCACAGCCTGCAGTTCAGCGTCTTAACCACTTGGGCTGCAAAATAAGCAACTTGTCCTCAGGACTCACCAACTGGAAGTTATCCTTACAACTAGGACCAGAGTGTTGGAGTGAGTAGCTCAGCATGCCTGGACACTGGGAGGAGCTACATCACTCTAAGTATGTATTGGTGTTATCTCCTTGAATTGGGATACCCCTCTTTGTTTTAACCTGGGAGCTGCCCTCTGACCCCTCCTCTCTTTCTCCCTTTGTCCCCTCACTTTACATGGCCTTCAATGAAGAACATCTGCAGGTCTCTGCAGGGTTATTTTTCTCTCCTTTTGACAGCAACCTGATTGTGAACTGCATCTACTTGAATAAATGTAAGTTTACCTTTTTTACAATATACTTCTTGGGAGGTTTATTTACTGCACTCAGTATCACGCTTCTATGATTGGGAAAATTCTGCTATATTAACCAAATATCCTAATAC
>NW_015198771.1:0-1988 GCF_001447785.1 Gekko japonicus | reverse complement strand
CACTTGAGCCACCACAGCTCCTAAAGCATACACAATGATAAAACACTGCAAAGATTGTAAACACATGAAGCTGCCTTATACAAGGTCAGACCATTGGGCCACCTACCTTCTGAAGTCAGTCATATAGCTATCATTGACCCATAGCACATAGCCTGCATGTTTGGTTGAAAAGACTCTTTTGTATGGTGTGTGACTGACATGCACATGTGAACTAGCATTTTGGTAAAATATTCATTCATCGTATATTTGGTCGTATTTTGACAGATTGATTTGGAAATTGTGATGCCAAGAAAATAGGGATGTGTATTTGGATATCTAATAAAAATCTGAGCAGAATCCTATTTGTTAACTTTTAATGGCTAATTCAATTCAAATAGTCCTTGTGCTATTTTTCTCTCTCCGATAGATATGTTGAAATATCAGTAGGTGTTGCCTGTGTCTCTATTGCTATCAGATGGATTTCCTTTCCTTCAGTTCCATTTGGCAGAGGTTCAGTGTCTGCTGTCATTTAATTATTTTCTTTCCCCTCCTTCTGCTCTGCCCCCCCAACACTTTTACTGGCTTAGAACAAGCCCACACTGTATTGCATTTTACTGAACAGACCCAAGCATTGCCAAGGTAGAGAAGAAAATACTCTCTGTTTTTCTTCTCTTGGGGGAGAAAAGGAGTAGTGTTTGAGCAGCACAGCTGTATTTTACACAGAATTATTACACAGAATACACAGAATACACAGAATTATGACATACTGTTATTCATAGGCACTTCTGGTTACATTTTAAAGTATTCCTATTTCTATGGCCTTTGTTTGTCTCTTACTATGCTTTGCAAGCATCTCAGGCATCATTAACTGCTAAACAGCTGACAATGGTTGAAATTGCTTTTGTATAAATATGTGCAGTGCATTTTTTCCCTTTCACATGGTCTCCCCAAGGCCACATGTTACTACATCACTGATCTGACCTCCATATTACCAAAATTAAATGCTACAAAATCAAGAATATCAAGTTTAGCAGTTTTAAAAAGAAAATGTAAAACACACAACAGAATTATGATTCTTCAGAATTGGGGAGGGATAGATCAGTATTTGCTTTTCTGAACGCATGGCATAATTGTAAATGACCCCCCCCCATTTTGAATCTAGCATGGTGCCATGGAGTTTTTGAATGTGTGAACAAAGGATTTCTGATGTAAAATTGACCTTTGCAGATGATGGAGAAAAAAACACTTAGTACTTAGGGTAACACTAGTTCAGCTCCAGCGCTAGTAATGGTAGGCCATGGAAGAGAGTCATTTAATGGTGTAAGATTAAGATTGTGTTGGCTGGACTCACATCCTCATTGTGCCAGCCTTACATGTCAGAACCTACCTTGGTCCAGGTCTGACTGAGATACAATATATTTTGTACAGCAATATCCCCACACAAATATAATTAGGATTGCCAGACACCTGGTCTGGGTGGGGGTTCCCCTGATTTTTTGGGCTTCTGCCTGCCACTGGCCAGCGGGCTAGCGGGAGAAGCCCCACCCCAAACAGGTATGTCACACAAAGACACTCCATTTTTTGGACAAAAGTTTATGGTTTTAGGCCCAAAAAAATACATAGTTTTGCCCAAAATACAGTGTGTCACCACGCAACATCCCCACTCACCCCCGGAAAACTCCCCAAATGCCCCCACTAGCAAGTCAAGGAGACCTGGCAACCTTAAACATAACCACACTTAAGGACCAGCACAAGTCAAAATTTCCAGAGAAAAACTGGAAGCCCTCCATCTAAGAAGTTCCATCCAAGGAACTAGGGATTCAGGTGAAACACAAGACCCTAGAGAAGGTTCATGAACACGTGAAGCTGCCTTATACTGAATCAGGCCAGTATTGTCCACATGGACTGGCAGAAGCTGTCTAGGGTCTCAGGCAGAGGTCTTTCACATCACCTAATGGATGGTCCTTAAGTGGAGATGTTGGGATTGAAACTGGGACCTTTTGCATGCC
>NW_015198770.1:0-1964 GCF_001447785.1 Gekko japonicus | reverse complement strand
ACTGATGCCAAAGCAAGTCTTATCTCCAATGGCCAATCAGAAAGCTTGCTGGGGAAAATCTGCATCCAGCCCCACCTACTTTCCAAAGACACTTGGTAGGCACCAGGAAAGGTTCCAGCCAGTTCCATGGTGCCCACAGGCATCATCTTGGAGACCTCTGGCTTGGAGGTGTAACTCTGTTTGGGATTGCACTGTAACAGTCATCGATGTATTTGAAACTCTGACCTAAATCATTTGCCTAGAAAAGATTGTATAAATATTCCTCTCTAAGCAGGGCTCTTTTTGTAGAAAAAGCCCAGCAGGAACTCATTAGCATAATAGGCCACACCCAGCAGCAGGAACTCATTAGCATATTAGGCCACACCCCTGATAGTACAGCTCATTAGCATATGAGGCGACACCCCTGTGTTACGAGAAGTGTGGTCATCCAGCCACACCCACCTTTTGCTTCTTATTCTGTTTACCTTGTTTGTTGTCAAAACCCAGGGCCTTTTTTTGTAGCAGGAACTCCTTTGCATGTTAGGCCACACACCCCTAATGTAGCCAATCCTAATCAGTTTCTGCTGTTGGGTGTGGCCTATTATGCTAATGAGTTCCTGGTGGGCGTGGCCAATCTGGGAGCCAGCCAGAACTCTGTTCCTGTGCGTTCCTGCCCAAAAATAGCCCTGTCTCTAAGTCTTCCGTTTCAAGATGTTGCATCCGAGAAATATGAATGACCAAGCATGGAGGGAGGGGGGAGAAAATTCTCCTAGAAACCAAGAAGAGAGATTGACTCCAGTTTTTCAGAGCTATCTTTGAGGAATGCAGTGGGACTTGGCAGCAAACACCATCTGTCAGTAGCAGAAAGTGTAAATTTTAATCTGATTACGAATTCTCCATTTAGGCGAGGCAATAAAAAGGCCCAGCCATCGCCAGGCTGCTGCGTAGCTGAACACCAAGCAGGGGATTGATTCCCCCCCCCCTTTTGCTAAATACCTGATTCCCAGAGCATGTGCACTTGTACGATTAAAATACAACCAGGCAAATCTGTGGCAGCCAACAGGAACCGTTTCTGCACTTTACATGTCTCCGGAGAGCTGCAAAAATGCTGTTTCAGAGATCTGTTCCTACCCTGCAATGGAAACAAAAAAATCAGCAATTTGATTAAAGAGTCTCTCTGTTTTTCCCCCCAGGCTTTTTAGCAAACACTTTCAATGCCCTTCACCTAATCACAATTAGGGCTTGATTTAAACGGGACACTGGCGGAGGCAAAAGCACTCTCTCCTGGGGAGGCGCATGACGCACGGCTGCTTTGCACTGGGAGAGAACACGTTTTGAGGGGGAGACGGGTGGGAGCAAAGCCCCCCCCCCGAGACCATGGTTTTGCCCCAGTCAACGTCACGTATATACAGGGGTCATTTCGTAGAAAAAGAAGTGCAGGGGCTTATTAGCATAACTCATTAGCATATGCCACACCCCCTGACATCACCGGAAGTGTGTCAGAAGGCAACACCCACTGCTCAGGCTCCACTGGACTGTTTTGGATTGCTAGCCACTGGGGGGGGGGAGGAACGTGCAAATCTGTCCTCACAGATGAGAGAGAGCTTGTACCTGAATAAAACTTGGTCTTAAAGGTGCCACTAAACTGTTTTGTACTGGGGGGTGGGGGGAGGCTCTGCAACTTACCTGGCTGCTTCTTGCTCTGACTGAGGGCTGCTGGGAGCAGGGGGTGGGGCTTGTTGCATGTGCCCGCCCCCTGGGCTCTTTACTGCCGGAGCTGCGCTCCTGTGCGCTCCCGCAGGAAATGACCCCTGCGTATATATCTTGGTGTTCCACAAGGCTGAAACTAAAGAACAGGGGGGATAAAGAAATACCTTTTCAATTTTTTAAGGCGTTGACCTGCTCTTGAGACTTGCATTGAGGTGGAGCTTGGAGTTCTCCCAATTGCAGAGTTCATAAGGAGAAGAGAAGAGAAGAGAAGAGAA
>NW_015198769.1:0-1931 GCF_001447785.1 Gekko japonicus | reverse complement strand
GTCAGGAAAGAAGCACAAAGGACAGGGCCTGGAATGTTTCATTGTGGGGGGAAGGCGAAATAGGACAGACTTCCAATCAGAGTATCAGGGAGCTTGTTAGTTAATTTAAAAACATGATTACGGTGTATTCTATGACTATGTGGAGTGTTTGCCAGTTTGGTTTAGTGGTTAGGAGCGCAGACTCTAATCTAGAAGAACCGGGTTTGATTCCCCAGTCCTCCACATGCAGCTGCTGGGGTGACCTTGGGTCAGTCACAAGTTCTCTCAGAGCTGTTCTCTCAAGAGCAGTTCTCTCAGAGCTCTCTCGGCCCCACCTACCTCACAGGGTGTCTGTTGTGGGAAGGGGAAGGAGATTGTAAACTGCTCTGAGACTCCTCCGGGCAGGGCTTTTTTTTCTGGAAAAAGAGGTGTCGGAACTCCCAAGAGGGAAGTGAAGTCTTCAATCTGCATACTGAAAACTCATGAACTTTTAAACATTTTTGAAAAGAATTTTGTCG
Source organism: Gekko japonicus (assembly GCF_001447785.1). Classification (NCBI taxonomy): domain Eukaryota; kingdom Metazoa; phylum Chordata; class Lepidosauria; order Squamata; family Gekkonidae; genus Gekko; species Gekko japonicus. The sequence goes on along the minus strand of NW_015198769.1, from coordinate 1,434 downwards.
AAGTCGTTCCGGAACTCTGTTCCGGCGCGTTTTCCCAGGAAAAAAAAGCCCTTCCTTCAGGTAGTGAAGGGCAGGGTATAAATCCAATCTCTTCTCTCTCTTCTTCTAAAATAAGACACAAAAGTAAAGTATGTCTAGCGTCCTAGGTGAAAGTAGTGGTATGACAAACTAATTTTGCCGAACATCAGGAGCCACTGGGGAACATATGGCCACAGCAGGGTCTCCACACTATAGGGAAGGAGATGTTTGAGATGACACTAGCTTCCAGAGACTCAGTCGAAAGAAGTGCTCAGAGAAAAATTAAGTGCTGAGACCAGAAGAATGGTGCATGTTAGGCCCATCTCAGAAGGAAAGAATAACAAAACCTGGGCATCCTCTGAAAGGTAAAATACACACCAAAAATACAAATTCTGTTACGGTGTCACCTATAGATAGGTAAAAATGCCAGAAACAGCACTGGAAGTCAAAAAGAGCTGACCATCTCAGTAAAATAAGGACTGAACTAAAGACTACGAAAGGCAAAGGAAAACCTGGTCTGGTTCCCCTGGACAACCACCCATCAAAAGAGCGGGGGGCGGGACAATAAAGTAGCCTCACGTGGGCCACCCTAATGTCCATGCACTTTGTAAAACAACCAAGGGATAATCCCAAATGAAGGGGGATGTTGGAATTCTACCACTGGGAGCTGCCATCCACAATGGCAGTGGGACTATCTGTTGTCGAAGGCTTTCATGGCCGGAGTTCATTAGTTGTTGTAGATTTTCCGGGCTGTCTGGCTGTGGTCTTGGCATTGCAGGACCTGACGTTTTGCTCTCCCCACAACAGACACCCTGTGAGGTAGGTGGGGCTGAGAGAGCTCTCTCGAGGACTGCCCTTGAGAGAACTTGTGACTGACGCAAGGTCACCCAGCTGGCTGCATGTGAAGGAGTGGGGGAAACAAACCCGGTTCCCCAGATTAGAGTCTACCACTCTTAATCACTACACCAAACTGGCTCTCCACGTGATCTGGGCCTGACCATAACCCTCTTCAGATGCGCACCTTAACACATAAGAATTATCTGAAACTGCACCCTTTTTTCCCCTGTCCTGGGGTAGCACTGAACTGAATAATCTAAGTAATGGGAGACAGGCGCCTCCCCCCCTTAGAGGAGAGGTGGGAAAGATCTTGGGTCTGAGCCCGCCAAGTAACATAGGTACAGAAAGAACTACAGGGAGCCGGGCGGACAAGACAGCAGACCAGAGAACCTTCTTTTTGCTTTGCTGTTTTTCTCTTGTAGAGTAAATCACCCTAGAGGAGAGACGAAAGGATTTAAAGGATTTTTGATTACCAGAGACTTTTGCAGTAAGAGATGCCAAGGACAGACCCTAGCATCTTGAACATGGGGGAAAAATGGGTACACAACCCTGAGACATCATGTTATGCAAAGGGGGGGG
>NW_015198768.1:0-1839 GCF_001447785.1 Gekko japonicus | reverse complement strand
GGCGGGGTATAAACCCAATCTTTTCTTCCCTGGAACTCAAGGCAGGGCACCCAGGAGGTCGTCTGTCCACCCACTGACCTGAGGCCCAGACCAGCTATAGCCTGAGTCTTTAAATGACATTCTGAACCCTGCTTTTGTGATTCTTAGCTAACCTGTTGTTCGTTGGGGGCGGGAGGGGGAGACTAAAGGATGACGCTCGAAATAATATTTGGGCAAGAGCAGAACCTCCGGATGTGAAGGACTGCATCCAAAGTCAACGCTGGTGATTTCAGAACATTCCTAAGCCTACATTCTGCCAAGGAAGCTTGCGTGGCGATCTCGGGCCAGTCACACACTCTCAGCCTAACCTACCTCACAGGGGAGGAGCTGTGGCTCAGTGGAAGAGCCCGTGGTTGGCATGCAGAAGGCCGTGAGTTCAATCCCCGGCATCTCCAGTTACAAGGGTTAGACAGTAGGTGATGTGAGAGACCTCTGACCCGAGGACCTGGAGAGCCACTGGCCGTCTGAGTAGACAATACCGACAACCAAAGATCTGGTTCAGTCTGAGGAGGCTTCATGTGTGATGTGGGTGTTGTGGGGATAAAATGGAGGAGAGGAAAACGATGTAAGCTGTGTTGGGTCCCCGTTCGGTAGAAAGGCAGTGTATAATCGAAATAAGATAAATAAATTGAGGTATTTTCCACATGGGGAGCAGCTTGGATGGTTTCCCTGTTGCAGCTGCCGATACAGCACAGTGGCAATGGCATTTCCACTAGGTGGGTTTCTCTGCGTTTTCCTTGCCTCAGTCCCCTAGTAGCAGCCCCCCCCCCCCCCCAATTCCATTCTGACTTTTTCTGTGCATGTATTTTTTTGGGAAGGAGGGGGAGGGGTTAAAGCCTTTAATGTTACAACAATCTGTGTGTCAGGTTGCCAGAGTTCCCAGCTTTCATTTCTTAATTAAAGCAAATCCTTTAGTTGCAGAGAAACACCTTTTCCATTCTATCTCCACAACAAAAGGGGCTAGAGACTTTTTTTAAAAAATGGAAGCTGTGGATTCAGAGCACCCGACTCACAGATGGTTAGAATGATACTCAGTTGCCAGTTTTTTAAAAAGGCCCCCCTATGTCTGGGGGAGAGTTGCGGTGGCGCAAGTGGTTAAGACGCTGAACTGCAGGCTGTGGAAGGTCGGAAGCGCAGCAGTTCGAGACCCGAGTGTGCCGCATGATGGAGTGAGCTCCCGTCTCTGGCCCCAGCTCCTGCCAACCTAGCAGTTCGAAAGCAAGAAATCGCAAGTAGATAAATAGGGACCACTGCGGTGGGAAGGTAACAGGGTTCCGTGCGCCTTGGTGTTTAGTCATGCCGGCCAGGCCACATGGCCACGGAAACGTCTTCGGACAGCGCTGGCTCTTCAGCTTTGAAATGGAGATGAGCACCGAAACCCTAGAGTCGGATTCGACTGGCTTTCGAGCAAGGGAACCTTTACCTTTACCTTTTTATGTCTGGGGGAATGGTTGCTGTGGGGACAAGGGCAGGGAGAATGCCTGACCTGCAGTTGGCACAACTCTCCTGCCCACACAGTAGCAATCCAGATTTTGCCCCCCCACACACACACACCAGTGTCACAGCAAAGCAGGTTGGGAAAATGAATGGCGAAAAGTTGGGATCCTGTGGGGAACTGAGGGGGGTGAGGATTGCTTCCTAACAGCCTGGAACCCAGGGCAAATAACCAATGCAGAAAAGGTCACAGCCTTATCAGCGTGCCTCATCTCTAACCAGTTTGGTATAGCGGTTAGGAGTGCAGACTCTAGTCTGGGAAGACAGGGTTTGATTCCCCCATTCTTCCACAGGCAGCTGCTGGTG
>NW_015198767.1:0-1575 GCF_001447785.1 Gekko japonicus | reverse complement strand
TCTCCCCTAACCATGCCCTCCATAGGCTCCGCTTCCAAATATCCAGGAATTTCCCCATCTGGAGCAGGCAACCCGGCACAGGGCGGCCTCTGGTGCTGCCGGACCATTGTCAGCAGCCTCCTCAGTGGTGCTCGGCTCCCCTTGCCCCTGATCCTACTCAGCCACTGTCCTTTGCTCCACGGGCTCCTCCCCTGAGGACTCAGAGCTACTGGACTAGTCAGGCAGGTTCATGGCCTATAGATGGTTATCTATATTGTAATGTATTCAATGAGCTGCCTATTGAATGCATAGTTGTGTAACACCTAATTGAGCTGTAATGTTAAGCTTCGTCCTGGGCAAGGATCCAAATACATCCAATCAGGTTACTAGCCCAGGAACTAACATCCAATCACTTCACAGCAAGCTCCCTGAGCGGGAACGCTCGTGATTGGTCTTTATTGGTACAACCTCATTGGTTGGTAATTGTACAGTGGGCGTGGCTATATTAGCCGGGAATGTTTAAAAACAGGACAGCTGCCATGTAAAGGCTGTTCTGGCTATCAGATGTTGATCCGTGTTGGAGTTGTGTTCGAGTGGAAGAATAAAGTTGTGTTCTTGCTGAATCACTCTCCAACTGCTTTGTTAAGTGAGCGACCTAACATGTATAAACTAAGGAGGCAGTAATATTGTACTCTCTCGCAACAGTGTTTGTTCACGAATTGCCATACTCAGGCAATGGTGATCAGAGACATATCTGACATTAACAGAATTCCCTATTGAGATCCATCAGCTGGATTTCGCCTGTTTTTAGAACGTGCCTATTTAGTCGATTGGGGAGGGAAGACAGCGTGGTATAGTCCGATCTCAGAGGCTAAGCAGGCTTGGTACAAGGAAGGGACCGTACCAAAGAAAACTCTTCAGAGGAAGGCAATGGCCAACCAATGGCAGCATATTCAAGCACACTAGGTAAAGGTAAAGGTTACCCTTGCTCGAAAGCCAGTCGAATCCGACTCTAGGGCACGGTGCTCATCTCCATTTCCAAAATGAAGAGCCAGCGCTGTCCAAAGACTTCTCCGTGGTCATGTGGCCAGCATGACTAAATGCCAAGGTGCACAGAACACTGTTACCTTCCCACCAAAGCGGTACCTATTCAACTACTTGCAGTTTCTTGCTTTCGAACTGCTAGTTTGGCAGGAGCTGGGGCCAGAGACGGGAGCTCACTCTGTCATGTGGCACTCGGGTCTTGAACTGCCAGACTACCGACCTTCCAGTCTGCAGTTCAGCATCTTAACCTCTGAGCCACCACGGCCCCCTTAAGCACACGAGGGTAGGGTTAAAAGGCAATGCTTTCTTCCGTAGGTTGAAACTCTCCTGGGAAGGGTTGAGGAGGAACCACACACACCTGTGCTGCAGTCTCACTCTCTGGCACACTTCTGAGCCAAGTTCATCAAGCTGGCATCTTAACGCACAAGCATGAGAAACACAAAGTGCAAAGGTGGGGGTGGGGGTTTGTTAACTAAAACATGCAGCTTTATTCCTCAAATAAAAAAAATAAAATAAAAAAATGAAAATAAAATAAAATAATAAAATGATGGG
>NW_015198766.1:0-1995 GCF_001447785.1 Gekko japonicus | reverse complement strand
AATAGCCTATTGTTGGGAGTGGGTGTGCCATTTTATGGGCTTATAAGAAGGGCCCCAGCCCTGCTAGAGTTGTCCTTAGTTCCAAGCTGAAATCACAATAAAGCATGAGGTGATCACCAACACATGTTAAACCCATTATATTTCATAAACCATCCACAGTATTCAAAACCACTCCTCCCTGACAAGACCCTGCCACAGTTTCCAAGCTTGGTAAAAAATGCTTAATCAGCTTGCAGCAAAAAAGGTCAATAACAGAAAAACAGCCTAAGAGCCAGTTTGGTATAATGGTTAAGTGTGAGGACTCTAATCTGGGAGAACCGGGTTTGTTTCCCCACTCCTCCACCTGCACCTGCTGATTTGACCTTGGGTCAGTCACAAGCTCTGGCACAGCTGTTCTTGAAAAAGAGCAGTTTCCATCAGAGTTCTCTCAGCCCCACCTACCTCACAGGGTGTCTGTTGTGGGGAGGGGAAGGGAAAGGAGTTTGTAAGCCGCTCTGAGACTCCAAGTGAAGGGTGGGGTATAAATCCAATCTCTTCTTCTTCTTCCTCTTCTTCCTCTTCTTCCTCTTCTTCTTCTTCTTCTTCTTCTAAATAGTTTCAGTATCCCACTCCCCATATAAGAAAAAACTGTCCAGCCAAAGCTCAGTAGGTACTTAATATTCTCAAGTAGGCACAAAGTTATATCCCTACTCAAATAGGAAAAGTTTTGTAGGAAAGATAGTTCCTAGCTAAGAACCATTGTCTGTTTAAGGAGACATCTCCTACAAGGTATTCCCTCCCCCCTTTAGACAGGAAAGTTTGTGGCTTGGGAGAAAGATTAGTAGAAGCAGCAGTCGGTTTGCAGATCATTCTCAAGATAGGCTGAGATCACTTGGGAAATGGTGTGAACATTCTGAACTGAGGAAATTTCCTTTTCAAGGGCTCCTGTTTGCAGTATATTAGCATCATTATCTGAAGCTAGATATTACAGCATTGCTTAGTAGAAGCCTTAGGCAGAGCAAGCCTGGAGACTGTAGTGGCATTATATTCCTAGGTTATCAGTTCAGTAACCTCAGTATTTTCTTGTTAAATAGATATAGATATATATTGAAAAGTGTGTGTGTTCTATGGAAACATTAGTGCAAGAAAACAGAAAATGGCATGAAAATAATTACTGAGTTTTGTACTGTATACTGAATTTGTATCATGGAGAAGCAAAAGCAACATGGAGATTTGAGAGTCAAAATCACGGGGATGAGAGAATCAAAATCATCCCAAATTCTGCACATCCCTAATTGCAATCTACAGAAACAGAAGGAACAACAGTTTGCTCATGCCCAAACAGTCACTGTTGATAATGTGAATGCCATCATGTGGTGCATAATGTCAGGATAGTACTCAACTACTTTGAAAGGGATGAGGTAAAAAGAAGTTTAAAATAGTGTAAATGTAGACCCATTGTACTTGAAGTATCAAAAGGCTACTGAGAACTGGTTGCCATGATAACAGGTCTGAGAAACGATAGAGGGACTTGCAGGTGAACTCTAATGCAATTTTTTTTTAAAAAAAATGGGTAGTGGATGGAAAGTGGAATCAGGTTTCTCCTCTCACTCTGAACTCTCTCTCAGTAGCCTACATTCCTTCTGTTTCAGTGGATTGCACTTAAGGATGTTGTGGCAGCTATGGGGTGAGAGAGAGGGGAGAAGGCTCTGAGACAGATATCCAGTTCCCCCACACTGGCCTTTCCTATAGATTCTTTATACCCCAACCACCCACAATCAAATAAAAAAGGGGACACAAGCTTTAAAATAAAGATTGGTAGTGTGTAAGCTATGTGCTCCCTAAAGGTCTCTTATTTGGAAACCTGCTAGACTAAGGCTTTGTTTAAATTTAGGTCAATAGAGATGCATGCTTCTGAGATTTTTTTTTTTATGTGACAGACAAGACACAGATGGAAAGAACAACAAAGGTTTATTTATCAGAAAACAAAGTATTTAATAAGGTAAAAATGATGTG
>NW_015198765.1:0-2220 GCF_001447785.1 Gekko japonicus | reverse complement strand
CTATTAGATATATAGATTGTATTGTTACTAGAACTTATATGTTGCAATGTACTTTGGGAAACAACCATGCTGGAAGAAAGGCAGGCTTAAAATATGTAAACAAATAAACAAAATGTTCTTGTTCCTCATCTTGTAGAGGAGGTTATAAATGTTTAAATAAATAAATAATAAATAAATGGTTAGAAATGGATTGCAGAGGGGTAGTCATAGTAGTCTATAGTAGCAAACTAAAACAGAAGCCCAGTGGCCCCTTAAAGACTAACAAGGTGAACTAAAGACTAACAGCATGAGCTTTCATAATCGCAGTGCTCAGTTCTTTGGATGCTATGAAGAGGAAATCATAATTCACATTTTATAGGAAAAATTATCAAAGGGGACAAGAGTTGGGACAGTTATCCTTTCATCTGACTAAAGCTCTTTTGAACAAATATCTTGAGTAGTTAGGGACAATTATCCTCATGCTTCAAAATGCTAGTTTGATTAATTTTTAAAAGAAATCCTACTTAATTCTACTTTTGTTTATCTCTATCCCATGAGATAGAAGTTGGAACATCTCTCACTTGACCTCCCATTAACCCTTATATGGAGCAACCTAATTCATTCCAGTGTGTTACAGAGAAAATTACACTTGAAAAGTTTATTCAAATCATGTCTCTCTGTCCCCAACTCCTTCCTTTCCTCCACCCCCTTTGATAATTTCCCCCATAAAAATATGGACTATGATTTTCTCTTCATAGCATATGAAGAAGTGAACTCTGTCTCATAAAAGCCTGTGCAGGAATAAATTCTGTAAGTCTTTTAGTTGCTTCTGTTTTAAGAGTGGATTTGACTTGGTTGCTGACAGTTGTCATATTATAGATCCATGCTACCTAGTGATTAGAGTATTGGAGAAAGATTGAAGGTAAAAGAAGATGGGGACGGCAAAGGATGAGATTGTTAGACAGTGTCATAGATGCAACGAACATGAAGTTGAGCAAACTTCAGAGGATGGTGGAAGACCGGAAGGCCTGGCGTGATCTGGTCCATGGGATTGCGAAGAGTCGGACTCGACTGTGCGACTGAACAACAAATTTCAAATCCCTGCACTGCCATGATCCTCAATGGATGGCCCTAGTGTCTCTCCCTACTTTACAGAGTTACTTTGAGGATAAAATGAAGAAGAGAGCCATGAGTTTCTTGCAGGACAGATGGGATAAAATGCACTAGATAGACACTGAGTGCATAACTTTTAAAATTATTAAATAAAGTCAAGAATTAAGATTCAAACTATATGTTATACTTTATCCCATTATTATTTTCAAAATGACACTCCCCCCCCCCCAATTGAGCTTCTTGGGTGATTTTTCTTTTGTTTTTAAAGAACAAAATATCACAGGATTAGAAAGATTCTTTGACCCTTTCATCCCCTGCCTTTTTTCCTATGGGAAAAAAGCTACTTGTACCCCAGGTTCTTGTATGCATAGCTGCAATCTTTCCCAGAGAAAATAAAAACCTTTTTTTTAAAAAAATGCAGGGGAGAATAAAAGGTCTTTCCCAACCTTTCTTCTCATGTTGATAAAGTAGTTGAATGTGAAGTCTCTGAAAATAATCATACATGAAACAGAAGCTGTAGTCTGAGCTGAAGTCTGAGACAGTTTGATCACTCTTCCCATGACTTTTTCCCCTTTTGCTTTCATTTAGAAGATTTGAACATCCAGCTTTCTGAATATTTAACTCTTAACGTCTCATAATTGCTATGAGTAAGAGGCTATGTCTTTATGCAGTAAAAATGAAGTTATCTCATGGGGTGCCATGTATTGTGTGTACCAGTGGGGTACCTAGCCAATTTGGTGCCTCCTCTATTATTTTTCCCCCAATCAAGTCACAGCTGACTTTTGGCAACCCCCTAGGATTTCTGAGGCAAGAGATGTTTCGAGGTGCTTTGCCATTGCCTGCCCCTGCTTAGCATCTGAGATCTGATGAGATCAGGCTAGGCTGGGGCTATGCAGGTCAGGGTCCCTCCTCTGTATGACAAAATTATTTTCAGTAATAATCATAAAATAAAACAAATACATTTAGGTGATTAGCCGTGTTGGTCCAAAGCAGCAGAACAAAGCTTGATCTTAAAGGTGCCACTGGACCCAAACTTTGTTTCAATGGCCAGAAATGCAGATGCTGAAACATTTCTTCCCAGCATGACATAGTGCTTAATGTGTCAGACTAGGATCTAGGAAATCCAGG
>NW_015198764.1:0-1942 GCF_001447785.1 Gekko japonicus | reverse complement strand
ACTTGACAATGGTTATCATATCACCTCTCCGCTGTCTCCTGCGGGGGGCAACCGTGGGAGGGCTTCTAGTGTCCTGGCCCCACTGCTGGACCTCCTGATGACCCCTGGTATTTTTGGCCACTGTGTGACACAGAGTGTTGGACTAGATGGGCCACTGGCCTGATCCAACATTGGCTTCTCTTATGTTCTTATGTTTCTCTCCAGGCTAAACATACCCAGCTCCTTCAACCTTTCCTCACAGGACAAGATCTCCAGACCCCTCACCATCTTCATTGCCCTCCTCTGGACACATTCCAGCTTGTCTATATCCTTCTTAAATTGTGGTGCCCGAAACTGAACACAGTACTCTCTAATGTTATTTTTGTGTGTCCCATGCAACACAAACGCACACACATGGGCTGTACCCTTTAATTTGCTTGTTGCCTTGCAAGTGTTTCCTACAGCCCATCATTCTCAAATGACAGCCAGTGTGGGGTAGTGGTTAGAGTGTCAGACTAGGTCCGGGACACCCGGGTTCAAATCTTGCTATGGAAACTTCTGGGGTGACCTTGGGCCAGTAATATATTCTCAGCCCAACCTACCTCACAGGGTTGTTGCCAGGATAAAATGCAGAAGAGAAGCCCTTTTGTGGCCCATTTGGGAGAGACCGGTGGGGTAGAAATGAAGTCCATAAGCAAAGTAAATGAATACTGCATGTCCGCAATCTCTCTAGGTGCCCAGATGACCAAGAGAATGCTAACAATGCATGTTTTGTTAAAAAGAACGGGGAGTGGAAAACTAAGTCTGGACCGAAAAAAGCAGACTTATGGTGGCTCAAGGCAGGGACAGGAGCAAACAGAAGAACAAGAAGAAAAGGAGGGGTTTTTTATACCCAGCTTTTCTCTAACTTAAGGAGTGTCAAAGCGGCTTACAATCTGCTTCCCTTCCTCTCCCCACAACAGGCACCTTGTGAGGCAGGTGGGGCTGAGAGAGTTCTGAGAGAGAACTGTGACTGGCCCAAGGTCACCCAGCAGGCCTTAGGTAGAGGAGGAGTGGGGAATCAAACCCGGTTCTCCAGATCAGAGTCTGCCACTCTTAACCATACACCACTACACTACACCAGAAGGTGCTGACAGCCGGAAAGCCAAGATTAGTTGAGAAGCCAAAAATGTACTTTGAAACAGTCAGATTTGGGTCTCTGACTACCCTGGAAATGTTGAGCCGGGGGACGTCTAAACAAAGTATTAAGATCTCTGTATTTGTTCAGTATTCATGCTATCTCCCCCATCCAACTCCTGGGCGCAAGGACTTCAGTAGCCTCCTTCCCCCATTGGTGACAAATACCTTCTCCAAATGCTTCCACCACCTGATCGTATGCAGGCCCTCCCGGGGCATAGATGTTATGTCCCAAAGTGTCCACATCCAAATGGAAAGCACCAAGATGAGCCAAATGCCGGCCGATGTAGCTTTTGCCACTGCCAGATATGCCTGTCAGGCCAATGATGTAAGGGGAGGGAGGAAGAGATGAATCTTTCTGGGGGGAAAGAAAGGCAGTATTACTTTGGAACTCTCCTAAAGACAGATACACACATAGTGTGTCTCTCCCCAATTCTCCCTCAAAATTCTGAGGTGCAACCTTTAGACACCACAGTGACAACACAAGAGAAAGTTTTTCACCTGTGCATCCCATGGTGCTGATGCAGCAGTCAAAGACCACTGCATGAACTTTGGGCTCTTCTGCATTCTCATTTTCCTCTCTTGTTTGTTCCTATTACTTTGCTGTTGTTTTTTCTGTGTGCATTTTGCTCCCTCTAGTGGTTGATTCAATATTACATTGCTTTGTGTCTGGCATAACATGCAGGACGCACAGTGATGCAATAGCAAATTGACCCCTAGGCGGAGCAAAATGCATGTGGAATAGCACCCCCCCAAGTAATAGGGACACACATGCGAGGAGCATGAG
>NW_015198763.1:0-2136 GCF_001447785.1 Gekko japonicus | reverse complement strand
CAGAGACTGTTCTGCTGTGATGCCCTGATTGGGGAACACCCTTCCTAACTATATGAATGCCCAGGACTTTTTTCCCCGGGGGAACGCACTGAGACAGAGTTCTGTAACCTCTTCCACAAAATTCTTTTTAAAATTCTTTAAAATATTCATGAGATTTCTTGAGAGTTCTGGAATCTCTCTCTTTTTTTTTAAAGCCCTATGTACGTCTTTTACTATCTTTTTGGTCCTAGCTATTTACTTATTCTAGCCTTTGACCAGTTTCAATTAGGGTCAGTCTGTTACTATTAGATTTCTTGAGAGTTCCGGAACCTCTTTAAAAAAAAAAAAAAAAGCCCTATGTATGTCTTTTACTATCTTTTTGGTCCTAGCCATTTAAAAAACAAAACAGTTTTTACTTATTCTAGCCTTTGACCAGTTTCGATTAGGGTCAGTTTCTGTTACTATTAAATATTAAAATACTGATTTGTTTCATACATCATTAGCTCACCCTTCCTCCAAGGAGCTCAGGATGACCTGCATCATTCTCAGCACCTCCATTTTATCTGCATAACGATCCTGCTGGGTCGGTTAGGCTGAGAGTGTGGGGCTGGCCCAAGCAAGCTTCATGGAAGAGCCGGGATTTGAAACTATGTCTCCCAGATCCTAGTCTGACCTTCTGACCACAACCCTATACTGGCTGTCTAACTTATAATATTTATGTTATTTACAGGTTTTCTTTCTTTTTGTGGCTCAAGGCAATGAACAATCCACTTGATTTAAAACCATTGTACACAAAATAAAGCCATTCTAAAGGCACGCCATAGAAATCCCATGCCTGTGCTCACATATTCCACTAAGGAAAATGATAAGCCTACTATTATTTCTTCTATCATGCTGACATGCCTATTAAGTAGCCTTTTTGTTTCTTGTGTATTTTAAATTGGATGTAATTATGGGGAGGGGGGGGTTATACATTTGTTAATCTCACCAGTATAGCGATCAGCAGACATAAAGTGGAGTACACATCTTTCAAGAAAAACTGTGCATTGCATCTGGTCACCCAATTATTGGGGGGGGGTATACATTTGTTAGTCTCACCAGTATAGCGATCAGCAGACATAAAGTGGAGAACACATCTTTCAAGTAAAATGAATATAGCTAAAAACTGTGCATTGCATCTGGTCACATGGGAAATTTACATGAACCCTGACTCTTATGAGACGTCCCCTACAAAATCATCAGATTATAATCTCAAACAAGATGATTTAGGCCATAAACAGACTGGGATGTTAAAATAACACCACAGCAAACCAACTGGAGTAGCCCCTGAAGTGCAACAAGTCAAGAGGCACTCGGTTCATTCCTGGCTAGTGGGACCAACAATAGGTATCTGCTGACCCACTGCCTCCACCTTCAGCACCACCATTGGCAATGGTTGAATGAACTTCCAAGGCAAATCTCTTTATCAAGGCTATCACAGTTCCTCATGGATAACATGTAAAGAGGCCTGTGAAACTAGCCTAGACCTGGGAGGGGTGGCCTGGCCATTTAATTTATTTGGAAGTTCCCAGTGGGTCACTGGCCAGTTCTAAACTGAATAGCCTCCACAGCATGGGTGCAACTACTCTGCTTGCTCCTGGTTGCCTGCAGCCCTTCTCATCAGTGGCTCACTGGAAACTTTCCCAATAAGTTAAATGGTCAGTCCATACCTGATCTAGGGTAATTTCACAATACTCTTTACATTTTATCCTTGAGGAACTAAGCTAGACCTAATCAGGAGATTTGTCTTGGTTCAGGGTTTTAGCAATGATCCTTCTCCCTAACCATGTCACCACTTTGGGCTTGTATTCTCACCCCCAGGATAAGAATCAACCTGGAACCGGTCCAGCTGCCTTGCTCAGCCTAGTGGCTAACAGGCACACATACATACACTTTAGCAATGATCCTTCTCCCTAACCATGTCACTACTTTGGGCTTGTATTCTCACCCCCAGGATAAGCATCAACCTGGAACCTGGAACCAGTCCGGCTGCCTTGCTCAGCCTAGTGGCTAATAGGCACACATACATGCATTACTGGCTAATATGCACATATACATGAGAAACTTATGTTCGTTTTTACAGCTTATCTTGGCTTTTTGAAACCCCTAACTTCCCTT
>NW_015198762.1:0-2006 GCF_001447785.1 Gekko japonicus | reverse complement strand
GCCCTCCCTTCCCCTTGGACCACAATAGTACGAAACAGGCTTGCTCTTTAACTAATGCCCACCCCCTGGGCTCTTTATTGCCGGAGCTCCGCTCCTGTGTGCTCCTGCAGGAAATGACCCCTGGGCACTGGAACAGATATAAATTGTGAGGAAGGCTGAGCTTGTGTGCCTCCCTGATCTAGGGGACCCCCCATAAGGGGTCTCGGGGGTTGGGCCACTTAGTGACATGCCCAGGTTGGGGGCTGCTGCCCAGCTCTGTCCCTCAGATGGAACCACACAGTGGCTTATGCCCACATGGGACCCCTGGACTTGCCATCCCACATTGTGTTTCCCCAGCAGGCAGGCTGGGGTGACGGTCAGTGCCACTGCTCAACAGGTGGGTCACCCGATTTTGGATCCATGCTGCATGCTGTGCCAAATGTTCCTGTGAGCATAACTCAATAAAAGCCGTGGCCTGTTTTTCTCTAAGCGATGGGTCTGCTGTTGATTCTCCTGGCCCTTGCTCCCTCCCTTCCCCTTGGACCACAATAGTGCGAAACAGGCTTGCCCTTTAACTAAGCCATTACTTTGAAAATAATGCCAGACATTTTATCAGGTTATTTCTTTAAGCAGAGGAATATAACTGTGGAGGACACAGCCTCTACGGGCGTCACCCTGCACACATGTAGGGCTTGATCAGATCTTAAATGCAAAGCTGTACTTGTCTGCCTCTTGTCCCCTTTAGGAAGGAAGAAGCCGACAATGCAGCTGCCAAGAGGGAACAGAGTTTAGGCAACACAGCTGTGGGATTAAGAAGCAGAGATCAAGTGCGAGAGTGTTCTTTAAGCTACTGTTGAAATTAAAACATGAAATGTGGAACAGATTGCATTTTGGGAGATCAAATTTGTAAATGTATTTATATACTGCTTCTTGTATTAAGAAGATAATTATGAAAAAATAAAAGGTCCCAAAGGTCCGTACCTAACGCGAAAAATGCTTATACCAAACAAACCTGCTAACCATTCACCATTGCTAGCAATAACTAGGCCTACATTCTCCAGCATTTAAATCAACCAGAACTAGTTCAAGTACGTTCATTGGGAGAACAGGAATCTTTCCGTACCAACATGCATGATATACTGAGTAGAAATTGTCATATTTAGCTTAATGTTCATGTTAACACATTATTCAAAAAAGTGGATGCTTCTGTTACACTTCCCTATTCATGTTTGGAAAATGTGCGTACAGAAGTCTTCAGAAAATGACCACCTGCATACAATATTATGTTGAGCTGCGGTGGCTCAAGTGGTTAAGACGCTGAACTGCAGGCTGTGGAAGGTCTGTAGTTCAGCAGTTCGAGACCCGAGTTGCCGCATGATGGAATGAGCTCCTGTCTCTGGTCCCAGCTCCTGCCAACCTAGCAGGTCAAAAGCAAGAAATTGCAAGTAGATAAATAGTTACCTTGGTGTTTAGTCATGCTGGCCACATGACCACGGAAACGTTTTCGAACAGCGCTGGCTCTTCAGTTTGGAAACGGAGATGAGCACCGCAACCCTAGAGTTGGACTCGACTGGCTTTCGAGCAAGGGAACCTTTACCTTTTATACAATATTAAGGCATCTGACAATGAGACTGCAAGAACTGCAAATGAAATACACAGGGACTCACAACATTGGATCTTTCTCAGCTCCCACTGGTAGCCACCTAATGTTCTTATAAAGCCTCCACCAGGGACTGGGGAACTCTTGAGAACAATACGCACAAAAGGCTACAGGAAGCAGCAAGAACTGGAGCAACTCCATAAACTCAAACTATTCTTGTACAAAAGTGAAGGGGGAATTTAATCCAGATCTTTCTACTCTCTGCAGTCCCCGGTGCTGCATGGTCTTTCATTGTAAAAGGATCTCTGATGTCCAGCAGCATGTTTATGGAGATGTAGGGGGTTGACTGCAAGAGGGAGGTGTGAACGATCCACTTCCGTGAACTCAAGATCCAAGCCATGTGACTGCATAATGTCAGCAGGATGAC
>NW_015198761.1:0-1928 GCF_001447785.1 Gekko japonicus | reverse complement strand
GAAGAGAATCTGTGCTCTAGTACTGGAATTACAGTCTGCACCCAGAGTGGAATGATCCGTAGCAATAGACTCTGTGCTGTGGGACTGGAATGTGAAAGTAAGGAAAGAAAGATTTAAAAAGCAGATGGACTTGCAAGAAAAGATTCAACAAAAAGAGAGTGAATTAAAAAAGAAACCGGGTAAAAAGAAAATAATTAAAGAACTACAACTTCTACAGGAACAGTTAAATGTGATGTTAAACCGAGAGATGTATTGGAATTTGAAAAAACTACAGCAAAAATCATTTGAAGGAGCAAATAAACCTGGGAAATTTCTGGCTTGGCAGTTAAAAAATAGAAGAGAAAAAAGAAACATAACAAAAATAATAGAAGATGGCAAGGAATTAGTAGACATGGCCGGGATTAAACGAGCTTTTAAAAAATATTATGCAAAGTTATTTCAGAAAAAAAATGTGGATATAGGGAAAATAAAGAACTTTTTGGATAAGGTGATATTGCCAAAACTTCAACAAGAAAATAAAGAAATGTTGAATGCAAAAATTCAACAAGAAGAGATATGTAAAGCGATAGATGCGACTAAACTGGGGAAAGCTCTGGGACCAGATGGTTTTACTGCAAAATTTTATAAAAAATTGAAAGAGGAGCTGACCCCGGTTTTTGAGCTTTTATCAAATGACATAAGAGAAACAGAATGTATACCTGAAACTTGGAAGGAAGCAAACATATCACTAATTCCAAAAGAAGGACAAGATCTAACAAATGTTAAAAATTACAGACCGATTTCGTTATTGAACAATGACTACAAACTATTTGCCAAAATAATCTCTGAAAGACTGAAGAAGTATCTGAAAGAAATTATTGCAGAGGAACAAGCTGGTTTTTTGCCAAACAGACAAATTAGAGACAATTTGAGAATGGTAATAAATGCGATTGAATATTATGATAAACATCCAGGAAAAGAGGTTGCCTTTTTATTTGTAGATGCTGAAAAAGCTTTTGACAATGTGAACTGGGAATTTATGTTTAACGTGATGGAAGAAATGGACGCTGGAAAAATTTTCATGAATATTATTAAAGCAATTTATACAGACCAAAAAGCAGCTTTGAATGTAAACAAGACTATGACTGATCATTTTAGGGTTCAAAAAGGAACAAGACAAGGATGTCCATTATCACCATTGTTGTTTATATGGATCTTGGAAGTTCTATTGACGAAGATAAGAGAAGATAACACCATTAAAGGATTGAAGATAAGAAATTTATCGTATAAATACAGGGCCTTTGCGGATGATGTGATGTTTATAGTAGAAGAACCAATGATTAACATGTCAAGATTAATGGAAACAATAAATGAATTTGGAGATTTGGCTGGATTTTATGTCAACAAAAGTAAGACTAAGATGCTCTGTAAAAACATGAAGAAAGAGAAGCAAACGAAGATACAAGAAAAAATAAAATGTGAAGTTGTAAAGAAAGTAAAATATTTAGGAATTGAATTGACAATGAAGAATTTGGATCTCTTTAAAAATAATTATCAAAAGTTATGGAGTGAAATACAAAATGATATCAAAAAATGGGACACTTTGAATCTGTCATTGTTGGGAAGGATAGCAGCAGTGAAAATGAATATCCTGCCCCGCTTAATGTTTTTATTTCAGACAATACCGATTGTAAAAGAAGTAAAGACATTTAACATGTGGCAAAAGGAAATATTGAGGTTTGTGTGGGCAGGACGAAAACCGAGAATTAAAATGAAGATTCTATGTGACACAAAAGAAAGAGGAGGACTACAACTACCAAATTTTAGGCTATATCATGAAGCTTTATGCCTAACGTGAATAAAGCAATGGATAACCTTGGATAACAGTAAATTGTTGACATTAGAAGGTTTTAACTGTAGATTTGGATGGCACGCATATCTATGGTATG
>NW_015198760.1:0-1935 GCF_001447785.1 Gekko japonicus | reverse complement strand
TTTCCAAGCACAAGGTTGCCAGATACTAAAATAGTTATCCAAATTTTTCAATGAACACTGCAAAAAGTCTCTCTTCGTGAGCTCAAACCTTCCTCCAAAGTGAAAAGCACGTTCCTTGAAGACTGCCAGGGAGGGGGAGCTCACCACCGCCCCAGGCAGCCGATTCCACTGTTGCGCAACTTTGACTGTCAAGAAGTTTTCCCTAAGATCCAGCCAGGTTCCCACCCTTAATGTAAACCCATTCTTGCGAGTCCTGTCCTCTGCTGCCAACAGGAACAACTCCCTGCCTACCTCCAAGTGACAGCTGCCCACCACCTCCCAGGGCAGCTGATTCCACTGTGGCACAACTTTTACCATTAAAAAGTTTTTTCCTAACATCCAGCTGGTACCTTCCTGCCTTCAATTTGAACCCATTATTGTGAGTCCTATCCAGTGTTCCCTCTAAGCTGAGTCACTGTCCCCGGCTCACACATTTGTTGCCTTCACTTGGGAAGGAGGGCTCCAGAGCAAACTAATTTATGCTGTAGCCAAATCGCTCACTCGCAACTTGAATGCCAGGAGCTCACAAAGTAGAATTTTTGCTCACAGGACTCCACAGCTCAGAGGGAGTGTAATGTACTCGCCATGACCACGTGCGCGACCGTTGGGCCATGCGGTCATGCAAAAGCCTGAAGCTTCACTACAAGAGAACAATAGCCAAGCGGATCCTAGCCCGCACCAATCAGAGGGCCAGGTCCGCTGCTGAGAGCCGATAGGACTCTCGGCTACTATAAATAGCCAGTAGGAAGTAGGGGGTGTGTTTTGGTGGTGGGTTTTCCAGTGCATATAAACCGGCATGTGAGCTGGCTTACTTTGTCTTGTTCCTGATTAAATAAAGTACTCTTGCTGAAATCACTCCACGTTTCTGAGTACTTTTCAGGGAGTGTTGGCCCTTTCCTCTGCTGCAGAAGAAAAGATGACGGGGTGCTGAATGACCCTTGAAGTGGGGCTGTAGCTCAGTGGCAGAGCACCTGCTTGGCATGCAGAAGGTCCCAGGTCCAGTCCTTGGCATCTCCAGTTAAAAAGGAGCAGGCAGTAGGGGATGTGAAAGACCTCTGCCTGAGACCCTGGAGACTCTTGAAGTGGGGCTGTAGCTCAGTGGCAAAGCCTCTGCTTGGCATGCAGAAGGTCCCCGGTTCAATCCCCGGCATCTCCAGTTTAAAAGGACCAGGCAGTAGGTGAAGAGAAAGACCTCTGCCTGAGACCCTGGAGACCCTTGAAGTGGGGCTGTGGCTCAGTGGCAGAGCATCTGCTTGGCATGCAGAAGGTCCCAGGTCCAGTCCTCTGCATCTCCAGTTTAAAAGGACCAGGCAGTAGGTGAAGGGAAAGACCTCTGCCTGAGACCCTGGAGAGCCATGAAATGGGGTTGTAGCTCAGTGGCAGAACCTCTGCTTCGGATGTAGAAGGTCCCAGGTTCAATCTTCAGCATGTCCAGATAAAACGGACCAGGCAGTAGCTGATGTGAAAGACCTCCGTCTGGGACCCTGGAGAGCCACTGCCAGTCTGAGTAGACAATACTGACCTTGAGGGGCCAAAGGTCTGATCCAGTGTAAGGCAGCTTCATGCGTTCCTGTGTTCACTGACGCCGAATGTGGTGATGGCCATTAGTTTGGATTTAAAAGGGGATTAGACAAATCGATGGGAGAGAGGATCATTGGTATTGATTACCTTTGATGATCAGATGGAATGTTCACGTCCCAAGATCACACACGTTGCTGAGCGGAAGAAGCTCCGGCCGCCACATCCGGCTTAAAGCCTTTCCGAGGACATCGGCTTGGCCAGTGCGTGGAACAGGATGCGGCACCAGATGGCTGCTGGACCATCCTGGGGAGAGGCGGAGCAGTTTTGAGGTTTCTCAATCCCACCCACCTCACAGGGGTGTCCGTTGTGGGGAGG
>NW_015198759.1:0-1938 GCF_001447785.1 Gekko japonicus | reverse complement strand
AAAATTTCCAGAAATTTTACAACTCTAGGGGTAGGGAGCGGGACAGAGAGCCAGCCGGCATAGCATCGCCTCACCTGGGGCTGGCCCCGTCCGCCTCTCTCCTACCTCTAGCACATTTTCATCCCGCCCTTCCTCCATGGGGCTCACAATGGCCTGTGTGGCCTTCCCCTCACATCAGCCGAGGGTTGCCAGGTTCCCTCGTCATTCCAGTGGGGGGATTTGGGGGGTGTTCCGGGAGGTCCCCGACGTGATGATGTTACCCTGAAGTGATATCATCACTCTGGGGACATCACGTGGGGATGCTCTGACTTAAGGGCAAAACTCTATGGTAAAGCCAGCTTAAAACCATAGAGTTTTGCCCTTAAACAAGAGCGTCCCTGTGTGATGTCCCCGATGTGATGATGTCACTTCCGGGTGATATCATCCTGTTGGGGAAGTCACATGGGGGCGTGGCTGTCTGGGGGCAGGGAGGAGCCCCGAAAACCACAGCTTACCGTCATTCACACAGTGAAGATCCTTGTGCTGTGGTGGGCAGCCGCCACCAAAGTCACGTTCTTAAAAATCTGCACAGCCAGTCAGAAGTCTCGCTGGGCGGAAGCCCCGCCTGGGCCTGCTGACTTCCTTAAAACGCTAAAGAGGAGGCCCCAAAGCCAGCCCCCAGAGGTCACCGCCTTCTGTTTCCTGCAGGGCGTTTGCGTGCCATCAATCCTGAGAATGGCTTTTTCGGAGTGGCCCCGGGCACGTCCACCAGAACCAACCCCAACGCCATGCACACCATCCAGCGGAACACCATCTTCACCAACGTTGCCGAGACCAGCGAGGGGGGAGTCTACTGGGAGGGCATAGACCAGATGATCCCGGCGGGGGTGACCATTAGCACCTGGCAGGGGAAGTCCTGGAAACCTGGTACGTGTCTGGGGACTGGTGGCAAAGGATTCTGGGTAACTGTGCAGAGCACTGTGGGAGTATTGGCGGGAGAAAGAACTGGTCATTTGTGGAGATGAAATTGACTAGTATGTGTGTGTGGGGGGGAGATGCTTTTGTGTTATATTTGACTGAAGAAATGTGATTACTCATTCTGCCTGGGTTTGCCAACTCCAGGTTGGCTGATTTGTGGAGATTTGGGAGGTGGAGTCTATGGAGGGTGGGATTTGGGGAGAGGAGGGACTTCATTAGGGTGTATAATGCCAAAGAGTCCGTCCGCCAAAGCAGCCGTGTTCTGCAGGTGAACTGATCTCTAATTTTGCCTTAGGAGTTCTTAAGAAGGTGCTCAGGACTCTGTCACTGGTGCATGGAATAGTTTTACAAAGCTTTCACATGTTCATGCATCTTTGCCTATTCTGCACCCAGCACTGCCGCACCACAGCACCCTTTACAAAATATGTGGGCATACACAGGAGCCAGGGCTGAGCCACCGATCTGGTTTTAAATGCCAGGATTCAGCCTAGGGCAGTGGAGGCGTTCTACCAAAGGCAGAGGGGTGCCTCAAGTAGAGCCTTGCTGGATCAGACCAGGGAGGGTCCATCTAGTCCAGCATCCTGTCTCACACAGTGGCCGGCCAGTTCCTCTGGAAGTCCAGCAACAGGGCAGAGAGGTTGAGGCCTTCCCCTGAGGTTGCCTCCTGGCTCTGGGATTCAGGGGTTAAGTGCCTCTAAATGTGGAGGCTCCTCTCAGTCACTATGGCTAGCAGCCACTGATAGACTCATTCTCCATGAATCTGTCTATGAGCCCTGCTGGATCAGACCAGGGGTCCATCTGGTCCAGCCTCCTGTCTCACATAGTGGCTGACTAATTCCTCTGGAGGGCCAACAACAGGGTACAGAGGCTCTTCTCGTGTTCTTATGAAGAAGAGTCCTGCTAGGTCAAACCAATAGTCTCTCTAGTCCAGCATCCAAGCAGTCCTCTACAGGGCCAACAACAGGGCATCTAGGCCAAGAC
>NW_015198758.1:0-1979 GCF_001447785.1 Gekko japonicus | reverse complement strand
GGCTGCATTGGACTTCAGTAATACATCCCCCCTCCTTGCACAGAATTTGAAAGGGACCTCGTAGTGTTTGAAAGGCTGAGACCTCCTAGTGTTCACCATCCTCATCCTAATTCCAAGTACCCATCATGGACTCAATTGTACCACTTACCAAGCCCCAGGGCAATCAGTTTTATCCAGAAAGATTTGCGCAAACCTTACAGTGTTTAAAATCAAATTTCAGAATTGGCCATTTTTTTAAAGCTCTGAAATTGAAAATTCCGGTCATTTTTTAAAATCAGTGAGGCACAAAGGTCACACTATATGGGAATTCCTGTAATGGGGCCCTTTCCTCCACGGAAAGATCGAGTCCTCCTCTGGCAGGGGGCCGAGTTCTCCCCCCTGCGGTGTTTGAGGGGAGACATAAAAAGATCCCCATGTGGGAGAGAAGGCGCCCTTGTGGGGCTGGTGAGGTGGAAACAATCAAACATCCTTTCTCCATTGCTGAGAAGGTTTCCTGGCCGTGCCAACGATGGTCTTTTAAGGATGCTTCTGATGGGTGGGAACCCTCAGTTTACAGTCCGCAGTGCAGTAAAATCTGATCAGAAATCTTACCTACTGAATTTAAATTTTAGCTAATTTTCTAATTAGATGTTTCTGTATATGGTTATTATAGTAGACTTTTGGGGGGGTTTCTTCTTCTGTCTGTAACTTGTAATTGTGCGATTTGTTGGTCATTGATCGAATAAATCTGACAGATGGATGGATGGGTTGATTAGGTGGACCACTGCCAGGCGACTGCCAAGTGATTTAGAGGTCTGTTTTTAGAGGTCCGCCTTGGAGTTCATAGATTGCCTTGAAGAGGCTGACTTCAGGCCTCTCCTCTCCCACCACCGGACCAAGAGTCAGATAGACTTAGGCATTCAGAAGCACTGTGGCCTGAGGCTAATTCTACCACAGAGTTTTGCCCACAAACCAGAGTGTCACTTTCGGGTGACACGGGCACGTCACATTTATTTCCCGCTTCTACTTCCTTCCCTCCTGTTAAGTGCGCCCCCATCACCCGCCTGCTCGCCCAGGGGACCTGGCAACACAATGCAAAATGGGGGGGGGGATTACTGTTCCAGCCTGAAGCAGTCCCAAGTTTTCAGGAAAAAATCTGAGAGAAACAAAACATCATGGACTCAGAACTCCACGGAAGAAAAGAAACAACACCTGTTGCTTGAAGGATGCCCACTGGATTCTGTGGCTCTTGGGCATCTCTTGGCAACCACAGTGCAGTTGCCAGACATTCTGAGACTTGGTTTGTTCGACCGTCTTCTCGGCGCTCCGCCAGGGCCGTGGCCGACCCCGGCGGGGCCGATCCGAGGACCTCACTAAACCATCCAATCGGTAGTAGCGACGGGCGGTGTGTACAAAGGGCAGGGACTTAATCAACGCGAGCTTATGACCCGCACTTACTGGGAATTCCTCGTTCATGGGGAATAATTGCAATCCCCGAACCCCATCACGAATGGGGTTCAACGGGTTACCCGCGCCTGTCGGCGTAGGGTAGACACAAGCTGAGCCAGTCAGTGTAGCGCGCGTGCAGCCCCGGACATCTAAGGGCATCACAGACCTGTTATTGCTCAATCTCGGGTGGCTGAACGCCACTTGTCCCTCTAAGAAGTTGGACGCCGACCGCTCGGGGGTCGCATAACTAGTTAGCATGCCAGAGTCTCGTTCGTTATCGGAATTAACCAGACAAATCGCTCCACCAACTAAGAACGGCCATGCACCACCACCCACAGAATCGAGAAAGAGCTATCAATCTGTCAATCCTTTCCGTGTCCGGGCTGAGTGAGGTTTCCCGTGTTGAGTCAAATTAAGCCGCAGGCTTGGCTGCGGCGTTTGTGGTGCCCTGAGTCCTGGCCCGATGCTGGCAGCAGCCACTGTGGAATGACTGGGAGCCGGCCTGAGACAGCGACCACCACTCAACGGAGCCAGCCTTTTCACGGGGAGAC
>NW_015198757.1:0-1996 GCF_001447785.1 Gekko japonicus | reverse complement strand
ACATGTTTGTTCACCCCCTCAAGGAACAAACTCCTTGTTTCTTGTTTTAAGTTTGCCCACCTGCTTTCCCTTAGAGTGTTGTTTCAGGGCCCTTATCTCCTACCCTCGCCTGCCACCGCATTCCTAAGGGGGGGAGTGAGTGTGTGTGTGTGTGTAGGAGTAGAGGCGCTTGCTGCTGTAACTCCTCTATGAGGCCCCAAAGAGACATCTTTCACATGGGAAGTTGTCCTTGGAGAAACGTCTTTGATTAGCTAGAAATGGACCGTATATCTGTCATGGTCTGGGTAGTATTGCTGACGTGTAAGCATGGAATGGGCGATCGAAACTATATGCACCTTTCCCACCTTAACGCCCCAGTTCTGACAAGGAGTTCATTCCCTGAACATCTCATATCTTCTAATAAAACTTTCAGCCAAGAAAGTGTGTGTGAAGAGCAGTGTTCCCTCTAAGCTGAGTTAGTGTGAGCTTTAGGTTCCGGCTCATACATTTTTATCTTAGCTCAGGAAGGATGGCTCCAGAGCAAACTAATTTATGCAGTAGCCAAATCGCTTGCTCACAACTTTCATGCCGGTAGCTCACAAAGTAGAATTTTTGCTCACAAGACTTCACAGCTAAAGATCAGGAGAAACTTCCTGGCTGTAAGAGTGGTTGAGCAGTGGAACAGTCTGCCTCGGGAGGTGTTGGAGGCTCCTTCGCTGGACGTTTTCAAGTGGAGGCTGGACGGCCATCTTTCGGGTATGTTGTGTAGGGCTCTCTTTCAGCTATACTCCTGCAGAGTGCAGGGGGTCGGACTAGATGCCCTGCAAGGTCCCTTCCAACTCTAACATTCTATGATTCTGTTATGCGGGAATGATACTAACATTTATGGATCAGGTGGAACAAGCATGCTAAAAGACCAGTGTTGCAATACCTCGGATTATTGGTACTCATGAAGCAAGCAGTTATTGAGATGTTGAACTCAAAAGTTTTAAAAGTGTCAGTGTGTAATTCCGATCGGGATTTGCAGTGTTAAACTAATCACCTCTCAATCTCATCCTGTCACTGAACAGTGTCATTAATAACTTTTTTTTGGTAACCCTTGAGGAGTTGAGGCTTTGGGCGGGAGTCGTACCCTAGATGGTTTTTCAAGTGCCTCCCTCCTCCCGCAAGTGGTGTTTACTGCGTGCTAATTTGTTTTCGTTTGAGGGAGCAAGAGCATATAGTTCACTTTCAAGAAAAAATTCAGGGAATAGAGGACATGTTATGCCAGTAGCTCAGGGCTGCTTTTATTCTTGCCTGATGCTCTCTCTCTCTCTCTCGGTATACGTAGTATATAATTGCACAGTGAGAAAGAAAAGGTAGTGTTAAGGTCATCACAAACAATTTGTTCTTTGCTGGGCAGTGTGCTCAGCTCTTGGGGCTATATATAATGAGCACAAAGCAGGTTTAGTCAAGTTTAATGGCATGTAGACTGAGGCATTTTCATTCGAATAGAATAACAATACTCCCCAAAATAAGTCTAGTAAACACATGCATAGTCTGAAAATAACCTTGAATTTGCTTAATTTGAGAGACCTCTTGATGACAGCAAATATACACTTAGATGGAGGGGGAAACTAACAAATGCAAGCGAGGCTTCGTGCCTTTTTGTTTCTGATTTTTTTTTTATCAGTTGCAAGAGTTGAGGAAAGTCCGTAGCACGTGAAAATAACATTGTCTCAAAGAATCCCATGTGTTTCTCCTTCATCTCCCTCTTGAGAGTTCCGGCACTTCTTTTTCCAGAAAAAAAAAAGCCCTGGTACTATTGGACTCGACTCTAGCCATGAATAATATGTTCCACTATGTATCAGTAAGATACCTATATGGCACTAACCACTAGGTGGCGCAGAAGATAATTTATATATGCAACCCATCTCTGTAGAATGATTGTGCCAGGCCATAAGATTCCAACCAGTTCAGGAATTCTTTTTTATTAGGGACTAACAACATGCCACAGCAGGAGGAGGAGGAGGAGGAG
>NW_015198756.1:0-2442 GCF_001447785.1 Gekko japonicus | reverse complement strand
ATACTAATTATAAATTTTGGTTTTATATCAGAAAAAGGATCATAGTTCAGGGGCAGAGCACCTGCATTGTCTGCAGATGGTCCCAGGTTCAATCCTCGACATCTCAAGTTAAAAGGATGAAGTAGTAGGTGACAAGAAAGACCTCCTCTGCCTGAGACCCTAAGGAGCCGCTGCCAATCAGAGCAAATAATACTGACCTCGGTGGACCAAGGGTCTGACTCAACAGAAAACAGCATCGTATGTTTATCAGAGCACTTATACTGAGGTGCTGATATTGCCCGTCTCAAGGAACTGAGTCCCTCTATTCCCATTTGGAGCCTTACTCAACCCACAATACACAGCTCATTTGGCAAGCTTAGGGAATGAAAGTTCTGCAAGGCATCTCTCAACTAGTTAAAATGTTGCTCAGATCAGCCACTTAAAGAACTTTCCTTTAATTGGGCTGCAGAAGGTATTCAACTTCTTGGGGTCTGTGGAATAGCTATCCTGGAAAATTTTTTAAAATGCAAAATTGGTGTCCTGGCCCACATCTCCGCACTTCTTTCAGATCATTAATTCCAATCCACAGCAGCGTCAATGCAAACAGATGTGTAACAATATGTATGTTTCTGTTTTAGCTACTTTACCCATAAACAAAATTGCTAATTTAGCTAGTTTACCCATAAACAAATTGACCCCAAGGGCTGAGTCAACTGTGGTTACGAAACGGAATGAAAATCCCAAGGTGCAGTGCTGATCTCTATCTAAAATCAAGAAAAATCAGAAGGAACGATGTCTTTTAAGCAAGCGTTGCGTCTCCAGGTAATTCCCATTCTGCTAAAGTACAATGCATTTTGTCTGTTCTGTCTGTCTGCTGTCTGAAGCAGATATATGGAAGAAAAAAAACCCTCCACAGTCATTTCTATCTGCAATATACAAGCAAGCCCGAAGCAAAACACTTCCTTAAAGCCCAGTGGGCTTTTCCTGAGTGGTCTGAAAGAGAGACTCAGCAGAGCAACTGCTTCTGTTGAAGCTATTTTGGTGTAGTGGTTAAGTGCGCCAACTCTAATCTGGGAGAACCAGGCTTGATTCCCCACTCCTCCACTTGCACCTGGCTGGATGACCTTGGGCAAGCTGTAGTTCTGACAAGAGCTGTTCTTGAAAAAGAGCAGTTTCTGTCAAGAGCTCTCTCAGCCCCACCTACCTCACAGGGTGTCTGTTGTGGGGAGGGGAAGGGAAAGGAGTTTGTAAGCCACTCTGAGACACCTTTGGGTAGTGAAGGGCGGGGTATAAATTCCTCCTCCTCCTCCTCTTCTTCTTCTGCTCTCCCATAAAAACAGCCAGAGTCCAAAAGCTCCAGGCTGCTTTAAAATAAAAGTGAAAAAAAATTACCCCAGTAATTTAAGCTTCTTTTTTTATATATACTGCCTGGTTCTCTTGAGAGGGGACAAGCAATCTCATGCCCTGCGAGTCACAAGGGGAAGGTGTGCACTGCACAACCTGGACAGGAGACTTACGCTGGACAAACTCCTGACGTGGTTGTTAGCTAAGCAATACACGATTGCTGAGGAACAACAGCTCTGATCAAAATCCTTGTCTTGCATTCCTTAAAACAAAAACAAATTGCTTTTGACAGCTTGCTGACATGTATATAGTAATGCTGGTATACAGAATTCTGAAGGCGACAGTGGCATTTATTGGAGGGGGGGGCAGTATGCACTTACCAATGTGATTTCTCCTAATCCAAGTTGAGCACGTCCCAAAGTCTGCCAGGCCTCCCAAGAATGGGGATTTCTCTGGACAGCCATTTCTGCCGCATGCACTGCAGGGAACATTTCATGCAGGGACATCAGGACCTAATTGAGAATCAAAACAATGAACAGCCAGTCTTTAAGTCGGCAAAGAATATTGTAAAAGGGGAGGGAGGTGTCAAAGGGTCACCTAGCCCAGCCCAGGCCAAGCACCTTTTGGTACAGGGCCAATGTTCCCTCTAAGCTGTGGAGTCTTGTGAGCAGAAATTCTACCTTGTGAGCTACTGGCATTAAAAGTTGTGAGCAAGTGATTTGGCTATTGTATATATTAGTTTGCTCTGGAGCCCTCCTCCCTGAGCTAAGACAAAAATCTGTGAGCTGGAGGCTAAAAAACTGTCAGCTGGCTCACACTAACTCAGCTTAGAGGGAACACTGTACAGGGCTGCAGCACAAAATTACAAAATTCTGGGCTGCGGCTGTTCACACACCAGCTTGGTAGTCTGCCACCAGCCCCTTTAACTAACCCAACAGTCAGAAGCCAAAGGGTGAAGCCTCTAACCTTCCTGGGTCTAAACCAGAAAGTCCACCCTGTGAAGTAGGCTCACAGGAGTGTCTCACAAAAGACAATTACAGTAGTAGGTTGTCTGCCAGTCAAGGCTCTGGATTTAGGCTGAGGGCTGTGAAAGCAATTCACCACAAAAGTAAATTAAAA
>NW_015198755.1:0-2159 GCF_001447785.1 Gekko japonicus | reverse complement strand
CTGTGATCAACTGTTCAGATTATTGCTGTGGGCAACCACAGAGTGGATAGTCGGGTGGCTTCCTTTTTTAAAAAATGGTATTTTGCATATATGCATAACTGTTTAGGAGGCTGCCTCCCCCTCTGGGGGGAAAAAAATCATTTTTTCTATTAACCTCTTCCCAACCCT
This sequence comes from Gekko japonicus, assembly GCF_001447785.1. Lineage (NCBI taxonomy): Eukaryota > Metazoa > Chordata > Lepidosauria > Squamata > Gekkonidae > Gekko > Gekko japonicus. Next base: position 1,991 of record NW_015198755.1, on the reverse strand, counting down.
GTGTGCTGGAAAGCTGTAGGCAGAGGAACCAGCATGAAAATAGACAAAGGAGGCTTCTCAGCCTGCTGTTCCCTTCTCCTCCCCTTCTCGCCTCAGAAGACAGCTGAAAGTTTGCTGATGTGAATGAAGATGCAGTTATGTGCACATTGCTAACTGACTAAAAAAAAAGGGGAAAAATTATTTATTTATTTATTTTTCATATTTGCCTCCCGCCCTCCCCAATGGGCTCAGGGCGGCTCACAAGGGCAAGGTACATCCATGCCATGATTAAAACATATACTACATAATAAAAACATCCAACATCATTAAAAACAACGGTGCTCAGTCAGTTATTAATATCGTGACTCCAAGATGGATCAACTCAGTTCCAAGTGTCCTATGCTGTTATGCCCACACGGATTCTTCCTCAGGGCCTCCTCAGTGCATCCTTTAAGGTACCGTGATGGTGGTGGTATAGTGGGGTGGTGGTATAGGTGGTGGTGGTATAGTGGTCCTACTCAAAGGCCTGGCGGAAGAGCTCCGTCTTACAGGCCCTGCGGAACTGCATAAGGTCCCACAGGAACAGAGAGATCAGAGTGAACCAAGTGATCAGACTTCCCAACTGGGTTGAGCTCACACCAGGGGAGTTGAGAAATCCGGAAATGTGGGGTGAAAGTGCGGATAACCATAAACACCAGACTTTTCCCTGTGTCCGATTACTCCATTTCCAAAGCAGGGCAGAACGGGGTGGTGAAAACTGGGGCACGGAAGGCAGATGTCGCCGTCTGGCTGTGCTCTTTAAATCTGCAACGGTACCGCAACGATATTGACGCAAACCGCTCGTGTGACCGCAGCCAGAGTGAAGATGCCTAAGTGAAGCTGAGACTGGCTCAATCAGTGAATGGCAGCAAATCAGCATACAAATGCAAGAACTAACAAACAGATGTGAGAATGAAGGTGGACTCAAGCTTCGCTCTCACATCTCTTTGTTGGCTCTCGCATTTGTGTGCTGATTTGTCTTGCCACTTCACCCACTCTCAGCTTCACTCACACATTCGAACTCTGACTGGTCCTTCCTGATGCTTCCACCTTCCGAGACTTTACAAGTTTGCTCAGAAGAAAGCTCCATTGAATTCAGTGGTTAGTATTTGTACGGGAGACCACCAAGGAATACCAGGGTCACTGAACAGAGGTAGGCCATGACAAACCACTTCTGAATGTCTCTTGCCTTGAAAACCCCAAAGGGACACCATAAATCAGCTGTGACCTGATGGCAAAAACAAAACCCTCCTCAAAATCATGGTGACTTACTTTAAAAAACCACACTTTGAGGATTGTGCCCTATGTCAATCAGGAAATAAATCTCAATGTATTTGTTTGTTTTTTTAAAACTGAGTGTAGTGTAAGGTAATTCTTGCATATTGAACCATAACTTACCTCTTATTGCTGCAAACCAAGGTATTCGTCAATACCCCACCTTTCTGCTCTATAGGTAAAGGTTCCCTTGCTCGAAAGCCAGTCGAACCGACTCTAGGGTTGCGGTGCTCATCTCCGTTTCAAAGCCGAAGCGCCAGCGCTGTCCGAAGACATTTCCGTGGTCATGTGGCCGGCATGACTAAACACCAAGGCGTACGGAATGCTGTTACCTTCCCACCGAAGTGGTACCTATTTATCTACTTGCAATTTCTTGCTTTCGAACTGCTAGGTTGGCAGGAGCTGGAACTAGAGACGGGAACTCACTCCATCTTGCGGCACCCGGGTCTCGAACTGCTGAACTACTGACCTTCCACAGCCTGCAGTTCAGCATCTTAACCACTTGAGCCACCGCAGCTCCTTGTGCCCTATAGGAATGTAGAAAATTCCAAATAGTCTCCAGAGATAAACAAGAGGGGGCTTTTCACAGCCGTATAAGATTGCTGTCGCTATAAAAACTCTTATCACATTTCTAGCCTACTCTTCCTTCCAAAAACTCATTCCTTCCAACCTCACTGCAACAGCACGGTGCAGGGATC
>NW_015198754.1:0-2139 GCF_001447785.1 Gekko japonicus | reverse complement strand
GCTTAGCTTCCAAGATCTGGTGAGATCAGTCTGGCCTGGGCCATCCAGGTCGGGGTAGAACATAGGTAGATGCCCACCATCTTTTTCAGTAAAGGCAGATGCAAAGGATTCAATTAACTTTCCAGCGCTTTCCTTTTCTTTCCCACTTTTCCTACCTTTATGATCAGGACTGATGCAATTTCCTTGAAACTCCTTGAACCTTTCATCTGCAGTGAAACCAATGATACGCATCCAGTGCCCCTGTAAATGGGATTGATAGATAGATAGATAGATATCAATTAATTGATCCATCAATAGAAAGATAGATGATAGCCTGTTCAGATTATCAGTCATTCTCTAGAAGGGGAAAACTATCGATCTATCATCTGTCATCAGTCTGTCTGTTTACAGATTAGATAGATAGATAGATGGATGGATGGATGGATGGACGATAGATAGATAGATAATGAGGAAGAGGAATGAAGAAGAGGAGGAGGAGGAGGAGATTGGATTGATACCCCGCCCTTCACTCAGAGTCTCAGAGCAGCTTACAAACTCCTTTCCTTTCCCCTCCCCACAACAGACACCCTGTGAGGTAGGTGGGGCTGAGAGAGCTCTGACAGAAGCTGCTCTTTCAAGGACAGCTCTTGTCAGAACAATGGCTTGCCCAAGGTCATCCAGCAGGTGCAAGTGGAGGAGTGGGGAATCGAACCCGGTTCTCCCAGATTAGAGTCCGCGCACTTAACCACCACACCAAAACATAGACAGGCAGACAGATGATAGATAGATGGATAGTTTATTCAGATTACCAATAGTTCTCTAGTATGGGGAAACTATCTATCTATCTATCTATCTATCATCTACCTACCTATCACATATCATCTACAGATAGATATCAATTATCAATCAATCAACAGGTAGGTAGGTAGGTAGATAGATAGATGATAGATAGATAGATAGATAGATAGATAGACAGATAGACAGATAGACAGACAGACCAAGGGATGTACACACTATGCATAAAGGAAGTGTAATGAAGTCCCTGTCCTCCCCAGGCTCCATCCCCAAATCTCCAGGAGTTTTCCAACCTGGAGCTGGCAACCCTATTCCCTCACTCCCCCGCCAGTGGGCAGATGGGGACCTAGCAACCCCACCTGAAGGAATTAGATATATGATAACCAAATGAAATCTTATTGTATGGGTGCTGTTTCCTTGAATACGAAACGTGGGGTTTGTCTTAATGATCTCCTTTCAGTTCTTCCCTTGAGGAATTACACTGACTGCTGTTCGATTAGGTTCCTCGGTGTGATCTTTTGTCCAAACTAAGATGTTGGGGCAGCGTTGGAGGTTACTCTTCCTGCAGAACTTCTAAGGAATTTCAGATCATGGTGTTAAGATACATACGAGACATAAGAACAGGAATTAAAACATCAGTTAGGATGGAGGGTTCATCGATGGAATGCCAAATGAAACGAGCCCTCACCTGCCGGAAACAGAAAAAGACAGGCCGATCTCCCTGGGGAGAAATTTCCAGAGCTTTGGTGCCATCACCGAGAAGACTCTGTCCCAGTCTGCCACCTGCCTAATCTCAGAAGGTGGCAGCACCTGGAGCGGGCCCTTCAAAGATAACCATAGCGGAGCTCTCCAATTTCATTTACAAGGATTCGACTCGGGGAGCAATTTGAAGAATAAAAACGAAAATACCGTACGCTCATTTGAATTCAGCAAGAGTTTGTCGTATTTGGGAATACTGCAGAAATTTCCAAAAGCAAATCCAGATGAAGAGAAGGCGACGTTTTCAAATGTTTGCAAAGTAAATTTTCATTAGGAGAATTTGCTCGATAATTTGATTCCCCCTCCCTCAAATTAATTTCAGCTCTGAAGAAAGCTCTCTGGGGCACGGCAGCCGACGCTTTCCCATCAAACCACTTGTCAGTGTCAGGGAGAAAATGAAAGTAATCGCTCTCTCTCAACAAACATGTTGGCACTGAATAACAAATGGGGAATTAAGAGCTTAGCGGTGCTGAGTCATGGAAAAACCCACATGAGATGCTCAATGCATCCTCCCGCCCCAAAAAAGGTGGTCGATGCTAATCTTTAGGGGTAATTCAAGAACTATTACATCCATCAAGAAAAACATACCAAAGGTTAGCAAATCAC
>NW_015198753.1:0-2005 GCF_001447785.1 Gekko japonicus | reverse complement strand
GGGTGGGCTATCCTGTACATGGTGGCAGCGATAATCAATTGTGCAGCTTGTGTGGAAGATCAGGCGGGCAGAAATATTGTAAACAGGGAGTTTGGAAGGAGGGGAGAGCCAGTTTGGTGTAGCGGTTAAGTGCGCGGACTCTAATCTGGGAGAACCGAGTTTGATTCCCCCACTCCTCCACTTGCACCTGCTGGATGACCTTGGGCAAGCCATAGCTCTGTCAGAGCTGTTCTTGAAAAAAGAGCAGTTTCTGTCAGAGCTCTCTCAGCCTCTCACAGGGTGTCTGTTGTGGGGAGGGGAGGGGGAGGGAAAGGAGATTGTAAGCCGCTCTGAGACTCCTTTGGGTAGGGAAGGGCGGGGTATCAATCCAATCTCTTCTTCTTCTTTTTTGGCCCCTCGAAGGGCATTTTTTTAAAATTACATTTTATATAAGGACTACAAACTACAATGAAAATAGGAGCGGGGAACTACATTTAAGGAGAAAGAAAAGATAACCACTACTAATTAAAAACCCAAGAGAGGAGATCATCAAATTAGCTTGTACACAATGCCATCCCTTAAAACGCTAACCATTTTATGAACTTAGTCAGATATGCTAATATAACTTTTCAATCTTAAATTTAGCTTCTTCTTCTAAATGAATCCATACCCGCCAGTTAGCCAAAAGCCATGTGGAACAGCTCCATTTTGCTCCGTCGATCTCCTTTAGCTATTTTACGGCCCACCTTCAGCTTGTGGATTGTTTTATTTCCATTGCTGCTCAGAATGTGTGTGATGCTGTTCCTGTGCCTGACGTGTTTTAGCATCTTGGCTTGTTTTCAGTGGCTGTTTCGATGGCTGTGTTTTATTGCTTTGATTGTCAGCCACTTCAGTCGGGTCTCTGGAGAAGTGGCATATCAGTTTTCTAAATAGATAGTCCTTTTGGTTCAGGTCTGCTGAGGTCTTTCTGGTGCCTCCCATGATTGTATCCAAGTTACTCCCCCAAATCCCTTCCGACAACTCAGGCCAAAGGGAAGGCATGGCACGCGTGCATCATGCTGTCGTACTAGGGTCGCCAGGTCCCCCCTGCCATCGGAGGGGGGCATGGGGTTGCCAGATCCAGGTTGAGAAATTCCTGGAGATTTGGGGGAGGGAGCCTGGGGAGGACAGGGACCTCAGTGGGGTATAATGACACAGAGTCCACCCTCCAAAGCAGCCATCCTCTCCAGGGGAGCACAGCTCTGTAGTTGTCAGAACCCACAGCTTACAACGAAGTTCACGCATTCAGGAATGGTTATACGTTTATTGCAAAGCTATAGATGCAGTAACACAGGCACTGTTGAGAATGGCAGCAACCCATTGAGCCTAATAGGATATAGGGCATTCGTATGCACCCTCCCCCCCATGGCATGGGCCAATTAGGTACCCTCCCGCACGCGGGACCAGCTAGGAAACCGTTAGGTGGCAAAAGCTGGGAAGCAGTAGTCTCTCACGGTGAATAGGAGACTTCCAGACAATACAACTTCCAACACACCCTCCTCCTGCACATCTGTAGAGATAAGCATTGTGGCACCGGCAGAACAGCAGAGATAGGAATGCAATTACCATGACACAGAATGGACTCCCCAACCCCCATGGCAGCATAGCTGACAGTAGTCTGGGGATAAAGTGTAATTCTGGGGGGGGGGTGTCCCCAGGTCCCACCTGGAGGCTGGCATCCCTATGTTGAACGCATGAAGCTGCCTTATACTGACTCAGACCATTAGTCCTTCAAGGCTCCGCCTGAGGTCTTTCACATCACCTCCTGCCTCGTCCTTTTAACTGGAGATGCTGGCGACCGAACCCTACCTGTGACTCCTCTGCAGAGCCTCGCACAGTCACAGGGCCTCTAGGAGCAAAAGCCCCTCCCGCTAGGACCATGTGCCGGAGCCCATACTGAGAGCCGGAAGCAAGATCCAGACACACAAATTAACCCCTCCACAGTCCCAGGCAAAACACAGAGACCGATTTCCCACCAGCAGCTGCA
>NW_015198752.1:0-1927 GCF_001447785.1 Gekko japonicus | reverse complement strand
TTCTTTGACTCACAGCCAGCATTTAGGGTGTAAGATGTGTAGTTTTAATTACGCTCCTGGTCTCGAGATTTGGCTAAGATTTGCTGTGCGTGTATCTGGAGGCCAGCTGATTGGAGCTTGTCCCTGAGTCTGCTTTGATAACTTTGATGGGTTATTAAAGCTCTCCTCATAAATAAATTCAGATCTCTTGTGTCAGTTCTTTGGGAACGTCTGTGAACCATGGAGCCTCTGGCCAGGGTCCATAACAAAAAGTGCTACTCCTTAATGAACAACCCATCCCTAAATCCTCTCAAATAAACCAGTCTTGCATGTCAGGTCTCTGCCTTTGGTCTCTTTCAGGACTTGAAGAACTTGGCTGCCAAATATCGGTGTGTCACAATCCTTCCAATGGGTAAGCGGATGGGCCACTCAAATGCCCTCTTCCAATAGATTCAGGGCCATTCCATGTGATTGCCACTCCATCAATAGAGTGTGTTCTGCCCTGGTTGTGCCTCTGTCCCAGTTCTTCAATCCCAGCTACATGGCATCCTTTTGTTTTACTAGAAATCTTTGCTGTTAGATTCTAATGTTGTTCTCAGAATTCGTAATCCATGTGCTGATTTTAAGAGTTTGTCCAGGTATGTGTTTACTGGATTGCCCTCGTCCACATGCTTTTTAACCTGCTGAAATAACTCCAAGGGGTTGGCGTGGCAGGACTTCCCTTTACAGATGCCACACTTATTTTTCTTCAGCAGACTTGCTCTATTATGCCCATAAGAATTTTCCCTTTAATAACTGTTTCTACTAATTTACCCAGAGCAGATATTACCTTGACTGGCCTGTCATTTTCTGATTCCCTTTTCAAAAAATTGGGCTGACCTTTGCTCTTTTTCAGTCATCTGGCACATAGGCCGATTTTAGCAATGTTAGTAGATCAACAATTTCAGATTTCAATTCTTTAAGAACCCTTGGGTGCGTGCCATCTGTCGCTACAGATTCATAAGTTTTCAGTATACTCAGTAGTGCTAGGATTTCATCTCTCATTACCTCAATTTGAGGCAGTTCTTCAAACACCCTCCCTAAGAACGTTGTCAAATTGTGGTGATGAGAGATGACTCTCTATGACAGTGAGACAACCCCAAAAGTAGTAAGTTTGAAAACTGGTAAATATGCCAGATGAAGCAAAGCATGTATGTTGGAGAGTCGTTCTAAGCAGAGTCACACCGTTCTAAGTCAGTGGGTTTAGAAGGGTGAAACTCTCTTTAGGACCACACTGTTAAAAAAAAAAGATCTCAAGGTGTATCAGGATGATGAGAACAAAACGGCAATGGTGTGGAGTCAGCTTAAGCTGCTACTTGCTTAGACCCCCATCTACAGAATACCAACATTTCACATATGTTCCAACATGGGTCCTTTTTAAATCAGACACAGCACATAGCAGGAAAAGTGTTTGTACACGTGAAAGTGTTTGTACAGGGAGTGTACAGGAAAGTGTTTGTACATGTTTGTACAGGGAAAGTGTACATGTACATAAACCCCAGCATGTTGTCCCAGCACTGCTCCCCAAATAAAGCCACAGGAAGACCACACTTAGGGCTTAAAGACTTGATTAATATTAATGGTCTGAGTTTTGGCTTATCAGCCCAAGGCTCTTAGGCTCCCACCCCTGCCAGCTATTCCCCCCCCCTTTACCTACACTTGAAAGAGGGGGGAATATGCTACGGATAGAGCAATGTCATTTCCCTCTGCCACATTTGCAATGCTCTAGGAATTTCCCCAGTCTCTGTGGTCTCTACCATAAAGGAAATTCCTAGAGCAGCATGTACAGGACTCTGTGTGCGATATCATTTCAAGGTATCAGTGAAGTTTCTCCTTCCTGTGCTCCACCTCTCCCAAGTGGGAAGCCCCTTCTATGGCATGCTCTTTGACCTGCCCCATAGCCTAGGCA
>NW_015198751.1:0-1964 GCF_001447785.1 Gekko japonicus | reverse complement strand
TTTAAATTTCCCCCAAAGTAAAATAAAGAAGTTTATAAAATACAAAAAAAAAATAATAATGGCCTGTGCACCTTGCTTCTACAGCGGCGACAGAGCTGTGATGGAGTTCTGGAGCCCAGCAGCAGATGCGTGGTTGACCTGGACTTGCGAAGGCTCAGTAATGGGGGGGGGAGGGGAGAGATGGGATCCCCCCACAACCTCTGTGGGGCGGGGGCTTGTAAGTAAGTACAAGAGACTTTTCTGGTACATGACCAAGAATGAGTGGAAGGCTTTAGATTGATTCAATTGTGGGGAAATGAAATTAAAACAATGTAAGTTCCATCATAAAAGAAGTTGACATTCTTTTAAAACCTTATACTTTGTTATTTTATGAGGGACAATAACATTTAATCACAGCATAAAATGTGTCCTACGGTTTCTCCTTGTGTGTTAGATAACCTGAGTGCATTCATTGTAATATATTAAATTATTTAGAACAAATACTAAATAAAAATACCAACAACCATGAAGCTGACAATCTAATTTAGACGTATTATGGTCCACCCCCTGTCCAAAAGAAGGGAATATAATTACTTCACCCTGGAAGTAACTATTGCTTTCTCACATTCTTTGCATGCGCTGATGTTTTGTTATGCTAACAATATTTATAGTAACTGATGTGTCAGAGAAAAAAGTAAATCAGCCAAAACAATCTCTCCAGAAGGCAAACAAAATGCCTTGATCTGTGAAGGCAAGAGCCCCTTTTTAGGCAACTTTCAAAGACATAAGAACAGGAAACCCCATTCAGGCTGTGATAATACGCACAATTAGACCCGACATAGGTGCAAATGCCGGGTGGATTTAAAGGGTGCGGTCAGACAACAACATCTGGGAAGCGCCCTGCAGCCATCGGCAACCCCGTTCTGCTCCGCCGCAGAAGCTGAGTTAAAAGACACCTGGGAAAATCCAGTAGTAAACGGGTTGTGATGGGCCACGGGCAGACTTCCCCCTGTCTGATTGCTCCAGCGCGCTCTCGTGGCATCGGGATTTTCTGATCAGGCCATCCCGACTCCGTGCCGTTGTTTTTTTTTCCTTTGCCATATGTGCATCATCGCAAACTCCACAGGGAGCCCTCAGTGCGGAGGTGCTTTTAACCACGTCCTCGTTTAAGCACATGAGAATCATGAGAATAGGAACCCCCATTCATTTTTTGTTACAATCAGAATTTTTTGTTACAATCAGAATTCTGCTTTCAAAGGCACATGAACCTTGCTAGAACAGTAAAGTATAGGGCTGCCAAGTCCCCTCGGGGGGGGCGGGAAAACCCCCGCCCCAGAGGCCCGTTTCCCACTGCTGGCGGATCGGGCCCCGGGGGGAACCCCACCCCGGCGTGCACGTCACCAGGAAGTGACCTTATGATGCCGGGCATGCTGGGGGCGGGGCCACGACCATCCGAGGGGGAAACTCTATGTTTAGAGTTTAGAGCATAGGACACCGGACGGGAGTCCCCCGCTCCCAACGATTTTCAACTTGGCAACCCTAGGAAAGTAGGCAATCATTTCACTTGCTTTCAGAACTCTGTTTCTAGGGCTGTTCAAGAAACATTGGAGCTGCTTATAGGGTGTTCATTGCTTATCTCCACCTTCTTCAGGATAGAAATCTTACTCAGAGGGTTGTCCATGATTTGAACAGTTGTGGTCTGACAATGGAGGCCAGCAGGATCCACATCCCCTCAAGGACTACTGGAGCGCTAAGCTATGCCGACTGCATGCCATGGAGGGGAGATGGAGAAAAAGGTCTGCTGGGGTGAGCCTCAATGAGTCTACAGGAATGTAAGAACCCAGCATGTCTCCTCCCTGGTGCACCGTCAAGTACAAGCTGTGGACCCGGCCTCTACTCCTGAACCACATTTGGGATTTTGTTATAGTCCTTTCAGTCCTGACGTATATAGGCCCCGTTCACACAGCAAAGTTGCCGCGGGAGAG
>NW_015198750.1:0-2050 GCF_001447785.1 Gekko japonicus | reverse complement strand
CAACATGTGGCCCAGCGCCTAACGGGAAGCTGTCTCCTAAAGTGCCCTCTTTCTCTTCCGCAGCCCCTCCCTGAGCAGGAGGAGGTATCCCTGCCGAAGAAGGAAAGCCAGCCAGAAGATGGACCGCTGAAGACAGCGGTGGAGCAGCTCGATGTTGAAAATGGTACCTTCCCTTCCTTTTGGCCTCTCTCTCTCCCCGCCTCCTAACTCCTGCTTTAATCTGCTTTGTCTCCCTGCATCCCTGCATCCCTGCCCCACACTCAAATTCTTCCTGATGAAGATCGAGTTTGGCGTTTCAAGAGCAGACCCTGTTTGGGGCAGTTTTAGGCTCCAGTTCTGCCCAGGTGGCTGCCTTTGGGGAGTGTCAGACCTCAAGGCGGCACCCAGCTGGCCTGGATTCGTGCTTCTCTGTGACAGTCTTTAGGATAGGGTGGTGGCAAATCTTCCTAAAAGGAACTGCCTTTCTTGAGTAAAGCAACTGACGGAGTTTTTCCTTCATGTGGCTGGAATTGGGGTTGTCAGTTGGGGTTGGCTGGAATTGGGGTTGACGAGAAGCAGCGGTTAAGCACATGGGTTAGAGTTACTTAACAGCAGTGAATAGTTGCCTGTCTCTGGTGATCAGGAAGAGTCTGGTCCAGGGTACCTCTGCCTTGCTTCCTTCTCCCAGGCTGAGCACTGCAGGTTTTTTGGGGACTCCCCCATGTGTTTTCAGTCACATCTCTGCTAACCTTGGAGGGAAGAAATGTGACAAGTTGGCTTGTATCCAACTAGTCCCACTTGCGGAGCAGCCGTCAGGGAGAGGGCCTTTTGGTGTAGTGGTTAGGTGCACGGACTCTAATCTGGGAGAACCAGGTTTGATTCCCCACTCCTCCACATGCAGCTGCTGGTGTGACCTTGGGTCAGTCACAAGTTCTCTCAGAGCTGTTTTCTCAGGGGCAGTCATTGAAAGAGCTCTCTCAGCTGCACCTACCTCACAGGGGGTGTCTGTTGTGGGGAGGGGAAGGGAAAGGAGTTTGTAAGCCGCTCTGAGACACCTTTGGGTAGTGAAGGGCAGGGTGTAAATCCAATCTCCTCCTCCTCCTCCTCCTCCTTCTGTCCTCTAGCCTGCTGAGCCCCCTGAAAGTTCATTTCTGTGGGTCAGCAGACCCTCAGGAATAGCACGTGGGGGCCTGCAATTGAAGGGGGGGGGTGAATGGGCAGCAATTTCCATTCCTTTTTTGCCACATTTAAGTGCTCTTAAGGCTTTGGAACTGTGTGGTTGGATACAGGTCATTTTTTTAAAAATGAAGGTAGAAGAGAGGATCCACCAGAGGCTGTTGCCTGCTGTGAGCAGAGAGACACGCCACCGCCCCACGTCCCTCTCTGCCACTCTGCTGTTTTCCGTGGCACTGTGAGCGGCTTAACGGTTTGGGGAGAGCATTGCCTGACAAGCCAGTGCTGCAGTTCGGTGGGCCAGTGAGCACTCCTCTACCTGTAGGTGCCGGGCGTTTGCAGTTTCATTGCTCGGCATGCTCTGTTCTTTTTTTCCCAAGTGGATCGCCGTGCCAAGTAAATTTGGACTTGGCGGGTCGTCATACCGAAAGGTTGGGAACCATTGCTCCATAGTATGTGGGGCCTGAACTGTTTTTCCTTGGCTGGAAGAGCCAAGAGGCATGGAGTCTGCCCTTTTGGAATTGCAGAAAGCAGCTGCACGGTGGTCTTACTGGCAGGCTTGAGTTAAAAAAAAATATTAAAAACCCAGAACACAATCCATGTCATGCCATTTATTTATGGCCGTTGTTGCAGCAGATTTATGACTAGCCCCCTTGGGTTTTTCAGGCACGACAAAGACAGAGGTGGTTTGCCATGGCCTGCCCCTGTGTAGCGATCCTGGGCTTCCTTTAGTGGTCTCCTGCCCAAATACTGCCTGGAAAGGTCGGGAGAGCCCCCCAGTCTCTTGGCCTTCCACAAACTATACAAAACTGAACTGTCCAAGAGGGCTTTTCTGTGCAGGAAATAAGGCACCACCATACAAAATGGTTCAGACTTACTTGGATAAATGATTGGGACT
>NW_015198749.1:0-1986 GCF_001447785.1 Gekko japonicus | reverse complement strand
TCCGGGAGTGGTCTCGCGAGGCCCCACTGAAATGTCCCATGCATATGTGTGCATGGGCATTCGTCTGGAGCCATCGGTCCCCCAGGACCCAGGTCCTCCCGGTGATAGGTCCACAACAAAGCACAGGGGACAGAGTGTGCTGTCAGCCAGCTGTTTATTGTAAGCCCTCCTGCCTTCCCTGGGTTTCCATGGCCCAGGTGTGCCACTGGGCCTTGGGGCCCGTGACTGGTCTGTGCACGTGGGTGTCCTTGGCCATTGGATGTGGGGGCCGGATCCCGCTAGTGTCTCCTGGCACGCCTCCAGAGCCATGTGGTCAAAGCCTCATGCACTGGCTTGCCTGCGGTATCTGCCATCTGTGGGTCCGGTTCCAGGGGCTCCGCCTCCGTGTCCGCAAGTGCCCTTCGTTCCTCCTCGGTGAACACTTGCGGGACCACATGCCCACGGTCCTCGCACACACTGTGCAGAATGCAACAGGTGGCGATGACTGGCTTGACGTTCCTCAGCTCCACCGGCACCTGCAGTAGCAGGCACCGCCACCGTGCCTTCAGGCGCCCGAAGACACGCTCCACCACATTGCGCACCCTGCCATGCACCTTGTTGAAGTGTGCCTGCCGTGCATTGAGGTGGCCTTTGTAGGGAGGGATGAGCCACGGTCGCAGGGGGTATGCCCCATCCCCCAGTATGAGTGGCGGCACCCGGACCCCCTCGATTGTGCGGCTTCAGTTGCCAGGCACGTAGAGTCCCGCATCCATCCTGGCCGCAATGTTGGACCGCATCAGGACGTGCGCATCATGACTTTGGCCACTTTGCCCAACAACGATGTCCACGAAATGACCCACATGGTCCACGGTGCCCTGCAGGAGTACTGATGTGTAGTTCTTGCAGTTCAGGTAGAAAGGGATCAGGTGGACGGGCACTCGCACACGGATGTGACATCCATCCATTGCGACAATGCACTGCGGGAATCCCTTGGCGACGAAGGACATCATTACCTGGAATTGACATACGGGGTTTGATGGGTGTCGCACCCATTAGGGGCCCGGCGTAGGGGTGGGGCTAGGGGTGGGCTCTCCCGTGGGGCTGCCTCCCCATCTCCCTGCTGGCCACTGCTGCCCCATGCTCCTGGTTGGTGGCCCATCGGGCCCCACGGGCCTCCTCCCTCATCCTCCCCCCTGTCCGCACCCTGTCTGGGATCCGAAGGTACACCACTCTCCGGTGGAGCTCCTCTGCGATGGCCCGTGTAACCTCCATCGCTATGCCGGCCACGGTGGACCAGGCGAGACCGAACTGCTGTCCGATAGTTCTGTAGGACATGATGTTGGCCATCCACCACACACCGACCGCAACACGTTCCTCCACTGACACGGGTTCACGCATCACCGTCTGCTGTCGTTGGAGTCTGTCCCAGAGGGCATCCACCAGCCACATGAATGTTGACCTGCGAATACATGGACGTGCGTATGCGCGTGCCCATGACAAGGCTGCACCCCTCTCACTCCACTAAGGGGTGCTGGGAGAGGGCCACACTGACTATCGTGGCCATGGTATGGATTGTGTCCATCTTGCCACGGGCGCGTGGCTGGAACGGACCCACCGCCTATTACCTGGACATCCTGAAGTGCTCGAGCCACTGCTCCTCGCCCCAGACATGTGTGACGAAGGTGGCTCACCATTCCGTGGCTCTTGGGTACACCCACCAGCGGCGCCTTGGACACTCCTCGGAGAGACAGTTTAGCTGGAGCGTGTCCCTTCTTCTGTGGCTCCTCCTCCGCCTGCTGCGCCGACGACGTATCCCTAGCTGTGTGACAGCCATGGCATTTCTCCGTCTCCTGCCTACGCCCGTGTCCCCCTCGCATTGTTGCCAGGCTTGGCGCCTCTGGTGGGTCGCTGTGGCCACTGTCGCCCGGGCGGTGATGGCGGCTGTGATGTGGAAACCCAACTCCCCCTCCATCGCCTGTACGCGCGCTATTGGGGTGTGTTGGCACC
>NW_015198748.1:0-2249 GCF_001447785.1 Gekko japonicus | reverse complement strand
AAGACACACTGTGCAGCTAAGATTCATGGGCGGAGTGCTCCTGTCATGCTCAAGGCTGCAAAGAGCAGGGCTGCCAACCTCCAGGTGGGGCCTGGAGACCTCCCAGAATCACAACTGATCTCCAAACTCAAGAGACCAGTTCCCCTGGAGAAAATGGATGCTTTGGAGGGTGGACTCTATGGCATTGTCCCATTCTGAGGCCCCTCCCTTCCCCAAACCCCACCCTCTCCAGGCTCCCCTTCCAAAATCTCCAGGTATTTCCCAACCCAGAGTTGGCAACCCCAGGAAAGAGAGGCACCTCAGTGGGGTAGGAAGAATGCCATTCACTCCATTTTCCACAGTAGCCATTTTCTCCAGGGGAACTAATCTGTGTCGCCTGGAGATCCGTTGTAATTAGAGTTGCCAACTTCCAGGTTGGGATCACAGCTGATCTCCAGGCAACAGAGATCAGTTCACCTGGAGAAAATGACCACTTTGGAAAGTGGACTCTGTGGCCTCATATCCCCTCCTTGATTTCCACCCTCCTCAGGCTCCATCCCCCAAATCCCCAGGTATTTCCCAACCCGGAGCTGGTACCCCACCAGGAGACTGGCAACCCTAGCAGTTGGGTGAGACCAACTGCTTTCTTGCAGGGACCTTTGGCTGATATCTTTCCTCCAGAGCTTGCCTCAGAAGGACATCTACTAGCCTTCCTAAGAGAGAATGAGACTAAAGCCATTTCCTTTCTTAATTCTCCATTCCTGCGGTGGCTCAAGTGGTTAAGAAGCTGAACTGCAGGCTGTGGAAGGTCAGTAGTTCAGCAGTTCGAGACCCGAGTGTGCCGCATGACGGAGTGAGCTCCTGTCTCTAGTTCCAGCTCCTGCCAACCTAGCAGTCCGAAAGCAAGAAATTGCAAGTAGATAAATAGGTACCGCTTTGATGGGAAGGTAACAGCGTTCCATGCGCCTTGGTGTTTAGTCATGCCGGCCACATGACCATGGAAATGTCTTCGGACAGTGCTGGCTCTTCGGCTTTGAAACGGAGATGAGCACCACAACCCTAGAGTTGGACTCGACTGGCTTTCGAGCAAGGGAACCTTTACCTTTACCTTTCCCCAAACCTCCCCAGAAATTACACTCTCTATAATAATGTTCTTGAGTCTTTGAGTTTAATATACAGAGAAGAAGAAGAAGGAGAAGAAGAGACTGGATTCATACCCTGTCCGTCACTCGGCGTCTCAGAGCGGCTTACAAACTCCTTTCCCTTCCCCTCCCCACAACAGCCACCCTGTGAGATAGGTGGGACTGAGAGAGCTCTTTCGAGAACTGCTCTTTCAAGGACAGCTCTGATAGAACTATGGCTTGCCCAAGGTCATCCAGCAGATGCAAGTGGAGGAGTAGGGAACCAAACCCGGTTCTCCCAGATTAGAGTCCGTGCACTTAACCACAACACCAAACTGGCCCCTTTCAACTGAAGAAAAGTCCCCAAGGTGGTTTACAGCACAACAACAAAAATCAATCGAAACAGTAAAATGCAATAAAATCACCAGAAAATATACAATAAAATACGGCAGAAACCAGTTTCTTAATAGCGCTGTGTTTTGATTTGGACGTGTAAAAACAGTGTATTTAAAAAACAACAACAAACCTCTGCAACAACTAGTAGATGAGAACAGCATGGAGTTTTGGGGGAGATAAGAAAATAGCAAGGCAGGATAATTAAGGCATATTGTGCAGAATCTGACTGACGATGTCAACATAAGAACATAAGAAGAGCCCTGCTGGATCAGACCAATAGTCCACCTAGTCCAGCATCCTGTCGCACACAGTGGCCAACCAGTTTCTCTGGAAGGCCAACAACAGGGCCTAGAGGCCAAGGCATTCCCCTGATGTTGCCTCCTAGCTCTGGGATTCAGAAGATTAGTGCCTCTGAATGTGAAGGTTCCCCTCAGTCACCATGGCTAGTAGCCATTGACAGACTTATCCCCCATGAATCTATCTAACCTCCTTTTCAAGCTATCTATGCCTGTGGCCATTATAAGAACATAAGAAAAGCCCTGCTGGATCAGACCAATGGTCCACCTAGTCCAGCATCCTGTCTCACACAGTGGCCAGCCATTTCCTCTGGAGGGCCAATGAGAGGGCATAGAGGCCGAGGCCTTCCCCTGATGAAAAGTATGCAGACTGAGAGTGATTTCAGCTAAGCATACCCTTATTTAGTTAGGAAAAAAGACACTTGGCAGGCTCACAGGCCGGCTTATATTCCTTCAG
>NW_015198747.1:0-2006 GCF_001447785.1 Gekko japonicus | reverse complement strand
TGTCCCCTCTAAGCCTTCTCTTTCAGAGGGGCAGATAAAGGTTGATGGGTGGTGTCAGAACCCACAGCCAACAACAAAGTACACGCATTCAGGAACGGTAATACTTTTATTGCAGAGCTATAGATGCAGTAACATAAGCACTGTTAAGAATGGTGGCGGCCCTATGGGCGTAATAGGATATAGGGTATTCGTATGCACACACACACACACCCCAGAGCCCTGGCCAATTAGGCACCCTCCCGCGCGCAGGATAAAGCTTGGAGACCGTTAGGTAGCTAAAGCTGAGAACCAACACTCTCCCACGGAACCTAGGAAAAACCCAGACAATACAACTCCCTCCTGCACATCTGTATAGATAAGCATTTTGGCGCAAAGCAGAACAAGCACAGAAAGGAATGCAGTAGCAATTGATTAGACACAGACCGAGCTCCCCAACCCCCAAGGCAGTGTAGCTGACAGGTGGCTGGGAAGGAGAGAGGGGTGCCAACTCCAGATTGTGAAATTCCTGGAGATGAGGGGTGGAGCCTAGAAAGGGTGGAGTTTGAGGAGGGATGGGACCTCAGACAGATACAATGCCATAGACTCCACCCTCCAAACCAGCCATTTCCTCGTGGGGAACCATTGTTGCCAATCTCCAGGTGAGGGCTGGAGATCACTCAGAATTACAACTGCTCAGGTGGCAGAGATCAGTTCCCCTGGAGAAAACGGTGGACTCTGTGTCATTATACACTGCTCAGGTCACCACAGCAAACTGACACTGAGTGCCCAAGGTCAGGGCACCCACCCAGAGCCTCTTGTATTTATTTCAACAACAGGTCTGGTTCCTAGTGGGGCAATAAAAGCCTACTTTTCAGATGTCTCAGGACCCATTTATATCCACTGCAACAGACTAGCAGGCTACTCTTCTGTAACTATAATATTCTCACATCCTCTCTCTAACAGCAGGCCTGACTCTGTTCCTGATCAACAGCAGTCAAGCACAATGTTAGGCTGCGATATCTGTCTGAGTCTAATAGCCATTATGATAGCAGCCAGGGTCCCAAAGGATGGCTTAAACTTGCTTGGCATTAGCCCCAAACCAGCTGGGACTTTTCCTTGAACTGCACTTATCCAGAACAAAGTTTCAGTCCAGAAGCACCTTTAAGACCAACAAAGTTTAATTCTGGGCATAAGATTTCGTGTACTCACACACTTCTTCAGATACATACCCAGGTGTGATGGATTGCACAGGAAAACAGGTTTGTTTTTTTTAATATTACTTGTTTCAGAGAATCTGGGAGATTAGGAGTTAATCTTACCTGAAGTGGAGAGTTTATTTGATAGGCTGCCCTACACATTCTCTGACTGGCCAAAATCAGCTGAGAGAAAGTATAACATCAGCTGTTCTGGAGGGAAAAGAGTTCAGTTGTCAGCTGTCAGAGAGGCTTAGGTTTTGGTCTCTAACAGGAGTCAGTGTTCTGACAGGGTTAGTCAGAAAGATTCTTCTACAGAGAGAGGAGATTCCTTTGCCCTAACAGTATTAAAACTACTCTGAGGGAGAATTGAGATTCTAGGTCCAGAAGGCTACAAACCACTTTACACTGACAAAAGTACTGGAAGACAGATTTGGCAAGGGAGTCCGGGCAGTTAGGCTGAAACTCCCAATTGAGCCAAGCAGTAAAAAGGGGGAAAGAAGAATAATTCCTGCCAGTGAAAGGAGTTGTGCTCTGATGAGAACCCGGGTCTGTAGCAGAGGAAATAATCTGTGGACATCTCAGGAGTTAGTAGAAAGCTGTAATTTCTGAAGAGAGAGACCAGATCTCAAAGGCAGAAATCTAGAAACTGTAAGAAAGAGCTATTTTCCAGGAAAGTCTGTTAAGAAGCTGTGTTTTTACTATAATATACCAAGCCAAGTATCTCTCACTGAAAGGAAGTAGAAAACTCTGAAATTAAGCTACAACCACACTCTTTTATATATTCTAAATTCTCAAGCCTTATTATATTATAAAGTTTTACCTCAGCATTTC
>NW_015198746.1:0-2020 GCF_001447785.1 Gekko japonicus | reverse complement strand
AAAACAAGCATACATAAGTTTGTAAGATCAATATTTCTCCTTGCAAAGAACAGACTTCAGAAAAGGAACAAAAGCTTTTTAACAAATCACTATTACGGCACACAGGAAAGGATCCAGATGATGGGGCATCTGGTTGGCTCTACGGAAAGCAAAGCTCTTCTGAGCTTAGATGTCTGTTTACAGAGCACTTCTCTGAGGCAAAAGAAATGTAAGCAAAGTTCACATGGGTCTGGAAGCAAAGTACCATCCGGTCCTTATCCTGTTATCTGTACTACCGCCCCCTGGAGCAGATTGCTCCATTTCTCATTACACAGAGGCTGAGAGGCCAAGCCACCCAAGGGAAACCCAGCGGCCTTCCATCTCAAGGATGCACTAAAGCGCTGATGACTTTCAGGGCCATAACAACACCCGACCTTGAAGAAATCGCCTTTGGATCTGAAGGCAACTAAAATGTTTGTTCTGAATCAAGCGCTGAAACAAACGCTGCAGCTCATGATACCACATAGAAACAATGCAGTTTCCTCAGGGCAGATTTCCCTGCATTTTCCCTGCCCCAGTCCCCCGGCATTGGGAATTTAATATCAGTATAGCGCTATAACATTATAGTGACCTGTCTATCAGGTTCTCTAAAACCCCAGCTTGCACTTAGGAAAAAGTACATATCTAGCCCCTGTCAATGCAGAGATATAAGAGGAAACACATATCTGTTCCAGGAAAAGGTACAGGTATATAAAAAGGTGTCCAAGTCATGGAAGTCGTGGAAGTAGTGACAGACTTCACGTTCCTGGGATCCCAGATCACCGCAGACTGTGACAGCAGCCATGAAATTAAAACACGCCTGCTCCTTGGGAGGAATGCGATGGCGAACCTAAACAGCATGATAAAAAGTAGAGACATCACCCTGCCAACAAAAGTCCGCATGGTCAAAGCAATGGTATTCCCAGTAGTCATGTATGGCTGCGAGAGTCGGACTATAACGGGTGACAGCATCACATTGGGGAACCGGTGCTTGCACTCCAAACCACAAATTTGTGGCTTGGATTGCAGGCGCGTGCCACCCCCCGCTTCTTCCCCAAAGCATTTAAAGGATCCCTTAAATGATTTTGGGAAGGGGGGGGCGTGCACACGTGTACTCCAAGTTGCGAATTCACAATTTGCAGTGCAAGCGCACATGGGCCACCGCTTCTTCTCAAAAGCATTTAAATAGATGTTTTAAATGCTTTGGGCAAGAAGCAGAGGGTGGCGTACGCCCCACTCCCTCCCTCCTGCATGAGTTAAGGGGCCCTCCAGCTGATCGGTGAACCACGTGCTCCTCATCGATCAGCTGAAGGGCCCTTTAAATCTTGCAGGAGGGGAAGGAGAGGGGTGACCACCAGTGGGTTAGTTAGGCTTGGGGGCAGGGCTTCCCCCACCAGCCAGCTGGCAACTGCAGAGTAAAGGACAGGTGTCCCATAACAAACATTACTCTTTATGGGATTTATCTGCAGCCTGGCAAACTGCTGTTCATGAATGTGGCACATACCATTTGTATGTGATCTCTCCCACCATCGTCACCACTCCCTGCACTGAAAATATGATACAGATAAAATTTTAACATGTTATTAAAAAAAACATGCAAAAAAGTGAAAAGGGAAAGCTACTTTCAAAGCCTGGCACACACATGCCACTGAGGTATACACTTTATTGGAGTATACATGTATCCTCTCGTCTCTATGTCTGCAGGCAGGCAGAGGGATGAAAGTTTCTGCATGTAGCTGTGATTGCTCTGGGGTATAGGTATGCATTTTAAGATCCACTTTTATAGGTTACATAAGGACTTGGGGATTGCAGTTATCAATGTGTGCATGCATCCCCATAAAAGTATGTGGAAACTGGGGTGGGGGAGAGGGAAAGACTATACAGAAAGGTGTTCAGTACAGTGACCAAACATATTGGTAAATCACTGTTGGCAGTATTAAACTCGGTCATGCCCCTCACTTGTTTACTATGTAATTATTTAGCATAGCCTTTCTGTTGATCG
>NW_015198745.1:0-2093 GCF_001447785.1 Gekko japonicus | reverse complement strand
TTTTTAAAAAATGTTTCTTTAAATAGACACAGCTTACCTTCAGTGACGCAGCGATGATTCCTGTGCTGTGGGGCCCCCTGCTGCCGAAGACACTTTGGAAATCCGCACAGTCAATCAGAACTCCATTAGCCAATCAGAAGCCCTGCTGGGCAAAAAACCCACCTAGCCCCACCCACTTCCTCAAAACATTTTGTAGGGGCCAGGAAAGGGGTGAGTGGGGGACCCCTGAGTTTTAACTCCATAAAGCCACATCACGCAACCCGGACCATCCCCTGTGGCCCAATTAATAAGAGGGTGAGTTCCGCTGCAGGGAATTCAGGTTCAGGCTATAAAGACGGCTGGATGGCCTTGGGTTTCTGGCAGGGCTGTGTATGTGCTACAGGAGCCCTGGGGGAACAAATGCAGGATTTAGTGACTCATCACAAAATGGGCTGGGGGTGGGTGGGAAGCCCAAGTCCCCGAGGCTGGGGGGAGCAGCGTCTGTGTCTCCCGGCACTGGTGGCCCAGGCTCTGTTTCCAAGCAAGCTCCTTGATCGCCTGGGGCCCAGAGACCCACGTGCTTTGCCTTGCCCCATGACAAAGGAAGCAGGCGCAAATCTGCAGAATATGCACTGGTCACAGAAAACCAGCTGTTCTTTATGCAGATTATAGATTAAATTTTTTACGACCCTTTTTAAATTCTAGTCTTCCTCACAGGGATTAGTGCAAGGGTAAAGGAATGCTGCTAGGCATTTGGCACCCTGACAATCTTGCCTCTGGGCAGAAGAGCTCCAGCCCTCTAACTATTGGGCTTAACCAAAGGGCTTGATAGGAGCTGCGGTGGCTCAAGTGGTTAAGACGCTGAACTGCAGGCTGTGGAAGGTCAGCAGTTCAGCAGTTCGAGACCAGAGTGTGCCGCAGGACGGAGTGAGCTCCCGTCTCTAGTTCCAGCTCCTGCCAACCTAGCAGTTCGAAAGCAAGACACTGCAAGTAGATAAATAGGGACCACTTCGGTGGGAAGGTAACAGCGTTCCATGCGCCTCGGTGTTTAGTCACGCTGGCCACATGACCACGGAAACGTCTTTGGACAGCGCTGGCTCTTCGGCTTTGAAACGGAGATGAGCACCGCAACCCTAGAGTCGGATTCGACTGGCTTTCGAGCAAGGGAGACCTTTACCTTTGCCTTTAAAGGGCTTGATGCAACTCCCCATCCCCTGAACTGGGCTCTGCCAGCCACACACCCGCCTGGGGACGAGGGCCTCGCGATCCCCCCCCTGCCTCTGAGGAATTGCTCCGGGGAGCTGAGGATGGTGTCGCCCAGAGGCAGGGGAGGGACCAGAGCCGCACCCAAAGAACCTGGGCCATGCTGATTCTGGCGGGAAGGGCGCTCAAAGCCTGGCCCGGGCTCCTCAGCAGGACTCACCTCTGCGTACTGCTCAGCCATGGCGGCTTCCACCTCTTCGTCTCCTTCCCAGTCCCTCCAGTTGTCAAAGTCCACAGAGAGCCACGCCGGCTGCAAGGAAGACCAGCTGTTACAACACCCCACAGTTCCCTCTCTGCACCGGCAACGGGGCATCCCCCCTCCGCAAAGGAGGACGGAACGGGCCTCTGCAGGAGTCAACTTTGCCCTTTTATACCCCTCCCCAGATCCCCCCCCCCCCCCAAGCAAGAATTCTAATCTCTCTGGGCCCTTTCCAGCAGCTCCACTTCCTAGAGCTCCTTGAGGGCTCACTGCAGCCAGAATGGTGACCTTCCCAGGGTGGGAACCAGGGTGGTGTAATAGTTAGGGAATAGTTAGGCTCTGCCATGAAACTCAATGGGTCTTTTCCTAATAACAGTCTTTCACGCTAGGTCCCTTCTTCTCTTTCATCCTTACTGTTTCGTGTATGATTGTGGAATTCTTTGGCATTATCGACATCTCACATAAGCACAACAGTGGTATAGTCATCAGGGTCTTCTTTCAAAGGGGGCCACAGCACCTCACAAGCACAATGCCTGATTGAACCACACGCGTTTTAAAAGCTAGCCCATGCTTGTCTTGAATAGGGAGCTGTAACTGTACTTGCGATTAATGAACGTGGTTACCTACATGTATGTGCGCTATGATTTATCGA
>NW_015198744.1:0-2313 GCF_001447785.1 Gekko japonicus | reverse complement strand
GCAGGTCCTTTCTGATGTTCTTATGAAGGTCTCAACCTCTCTGCCCTGTTCTTGGCCATCCAGAGGAACTGGTTGGCCACTCTGTGAGGCAGGATGCTGGACTAGATGGACCACTGGTCTGACACAGCAGGGCTCTTCTGATGTTCTTATGAAGGCCTCAACCTCTCTGCCCTGTTCTTGGCCCTCCAGAGGAACTGGTTGGCCACTCTGTGAGGCAGGGTGCTAGACTAGATGGACCACTGGCCTGATCCAGCAGGGCTCTTCTGCTGTTCTTATGATTCCTGTGTGCAGCTGAGCTTGAAATGCATGTATTGTCCTCCGGACACTGGGCATCATCTGCAAAGGAGGCAAGTCCCCGCCCAGAGGAGCTCACAGTCTTTAACATGTGCGTGCACACGAAAGCTTTACACCCAGAATGAAAATGTGTTGGTCTTAAAGATGCCACTAGACTCAGAGGTTGTTCTCTTGCTTCAGACCAACATGGCTACCCCCCTGAATCTTATCTAAAGAAGTGTGCATGGCACACAAAACCTTCTACCCAGTGTAAGCGGAGTTAGTGTGAGCCAGCTCACAGTTTTTTAGCCTCTGGCTCACACACTTTTGTCTTAGTTCAGGAAGGATGGCTCCAGAGCAAACTAGTTTATGCAGTGGCCAAATCGCCTGCTCACAGCTTTAATTGCCAGTAGCTCAGAAAGTAGAATTTTTGCTCACAGGACTCCACGGCTTAGAGGGAGCATTGCTTATAACCAGAATTAAAATGGGTTGGTCTTAAAGGTGTTGCCGGACTCAAAGTTTTTGCTGTTGCTTCAGACCAACGTGGCTGCCCACCAATTTTCCCTCTAGGCTGTGGAGTCTTGTGAGCAAAAACGCTACTTTGTGAGCTACGAGCATTAAAGTGGTGAGCGAGTGATTTGGCTGCTGCATAAATTCATTTGCTCTAGAGCCATCCCTCCTGAGTGAACACAAAAATGTGTGAGCCGGAGGCTAAAAAACTGTGAACTAGCTCACACTAACTCAGCTTAGAGGGAACACTGGCTGCCACCACTTCCTATGCCCACCTGTATCTATCTTTAACGTGGTTGGCTTAGTCTTTGCTGACTGTATTCGAGGGCGTTAAAGCTCCGGCTTCCCCCTCCCCTTTCTTTTTTTGAGGAAAGGTAGGGATGGGATGGGCGAATACAGGTCCCTGGGCAGCTGATGCCGGCAGGTAGCAGACGGTGCCAGGCAGTGGCCCAGTTCTCTTCTCTCTCGAGGCCTTTTCCTGTCAAGCTCCCTCCCCTGGCTGAGGAGGACGAGGACGTGGCCAAGGAACGGAAGAGGATCATGAACGGGAGGCACCGGGGGGACGTTTTGGTGCTCCAGGGCCTGACCAAGGTGACACTGCTGGCGGTGGGCGTGGCGGCGTCCCCTCTGAGTATTTGTTGTTGTTGTTTTAAAACCTGATCCGTGGATACAAATAAGGTTGTTCAGTGAGCAGAGACAAGGCAGCTCAGTTGTAGTGCTGGAGAGCGTCGGGGTGTGTGTGTGTGTGTGGGAGCTGCTCGGGGGTGTGATGTGCCCTCTAGGTTCTAGTTGCAAGTGATGTGTGCCGCGGGGTTTTCGAGGCAAGAGACGTTGCCTGCCTCTGCGTAGCAGCCCTGGACTTCCCCGGTGGCCTCCCATCCAAGGACTAACCAGGGCCGATCCTGCTTAGCCTCGGAGATCTCATGAGATCGGGCTAGCCTGGGCTATTCAGGTCCAGCCCCTCCTTTCAAATACTGACCATGGCGGACCCGGCTTAGCTTCCGAGACCCTGCTTAGCTTCCGAGAGCCAGTATGGTGTAGTGCTTAGGAGCATGGACTCTTTCTGGGAGATTCCCCACTCCTCCACATGCAGCCGCTGGTGTGACCTTGGGTCAGTTACAAGTTCTCTCAGAGCTGTGCTCTCACCAGCAGTTCTCGAAAGAGCTCTCTCTCAACCCCACCTACCTCACAGGGTGTCTGTTGTGGGGAGTGGGAAGGGAAAGGAGATTGTAAGCTGCTCTGAGACTCCTTTGGGTAGTGAAGGGCGGGGTAAAATCCAATCTCCTCCTCCTCCTCCTCTTCGTCTTCTTTGCCTCCTCCTCCTCTTCTTCTTCTTCATCTTTTTCATCATCTTCGTCTTCTCCTCCTCCTCCTCTTCTCCTTCTCCTTCGTTGTTGTCGTCGTCTCCTCCTCCTCCTCTTTTTCTTCTCCTTCTTCATCTTCTTCTCCTCCTCCTCCTCTTCTCCTCCTTCTCCTTTGTCATCGTAGTCTCCTCCTCCTCCTCCTCCTCATAGCCTGGCCCATCCAGGT
>NW_015198743.1:0-1997 GCF_001447785.1 Gekko japonicus | reverse complement strand
TGTTATACCAATATTACACACAATAACCAGGCAGGCAGGCAGGGAGGGGGGAGAGGGGGTGCCCCGGTGGAGCCCCTGAGGAGAAGGCAGGGGCTTCTTGTGTCATCCCTCCCCATTCTCTCTGCTGGGGGGAGGGCAGCACATGTGCTTGCAGGCGCTTCTGCCGATGCTGGGGCTGGCATCGCTGGGCCAGGCAGGGCAGGGATGGGGGGCGCGGGCAGGCGGGCGGCGCTATTGTCTTCCCCATCTGGCTGCAGTGGCAGCCAAGAAAGGCTCCTGAGTCCCAGCGGAACACGTGGTTTCCGATCTCGCCCGACTGGGCGGGCGGCAAAATGCTCCGAGACATGTCGCGTGAAACTCAGAGACTTAAAGTGCCGCTAGTTATCACTGTGTGTTGCGCGCCCCTTTAAGCCACACCCCCTGCCCTAAGATCATCCAATAAGAATGAGAGTAGGTCCTGATGTCTAATAAGGGAGTCCCCAGCCTTTTTCAATCTGCAGGCACCTTTTAAATTCTTACACTGGGTGGCTGACTGTCACAGGAGATGGAGAGCATGATTCCTTGTCAACAGGAGGTGAAGCCAAATACAAAATGACTGCCCCAGGAAGTGGAGCTGACCACAAAATGTCAAGAAGCAAGATT
Source organism: Gekko japonicus (assembly GCF_001447785.1). NCBI lineage: Eukaryota > Metazoa > Chordata > Lepidosauria > Squamata > Gekkonidae > Gekko > Gekko japonicus. The sequence continues at coordinate 1,355 of NW_015198743.1, read as the reverse complement.
ATGCATAGCTCTAAAGTAACTTCAACATTTCATGCAGAAAGCTCTGTTTTAATGTTTCTAATATCTATGGAATTAGAAGGGTGTCACTCAGTTTAGGATGGCTGAGAAATGAGTCTGGCTTCTACATTTTTTAGCTGGCTCCTAGAGCCAAAGAAAACTTTTATTGCACTGGTTTCTGCTGGCCAAAGAGAATGAGAGAGTAAAAATGAAACAACATGGGCCAATCCCAACATCTGCTTATGCAACTTTTATGAGTTCCAGTGTGTACCCGTGTTAGTCTCCAGTGAATACCCATGTTAGTTGGTTGTTACTGTAATTAAAAGGAGTCTTGTGGCACCTTCAAGAGCAGGAGATTAATTGAATCATAAGCTTTCATGTTAATGCATGAGAGATTGAAGTATTAGCATGCTGAAGAGACAGCCACAGCAATTCAGTAACCTATTCCTCATTTATAACATTTTATAAGAAGGTCTGCATGACCCACTTCCACTTATGGTCTGATGGGGGAGGCGGCATTTCTGAGGAAGCAGGCCTTAGCCAAGCACACCAGAGTTCTAAGTATGCCATATCTCTTCTCTTAAAATATATATACTATACAATGTTAAGGATTCCTAGAAACGATGTGGAGCTAAACCCAACAGGCAAAAGACTCTTCCACCAAACTCAACATCTGACAGCTTTCAGATCCCCATAGATACATTGCTTTTTAAAAAGAGGTCAACACGTCTCTGCTGCCACACAAGCAAAAGATTACACCTTTATGTACTGCATCAACCAATCTTGAATAATGGATCAAGCTATTATTTATTTGTTTAGGCAATTTATTACCCTGCATTTCTCCCTGATGGGGACACAGAGTGGCTGGAAAAACACCTCAATATACTTTAAATGGACAACAGTTCAAACAAAAAAAATAAATTCAAATGTAAATAATGAAAGAACAAAAGCAAAAAGACACAACTATACATAACATGCTAACAATACATAATATAGATTAGAAATCCCACCACAACAATAAGGCATTTATTGAAAAGACGGGAAAAAATACTTCGCATTTATGTGGCTTGCCCCCCCCCAGCAAATGTTGCCTTCTTCCAATAGCCCTGCAAAGTGAGCCAGGATCAGACAAAGACAACAGCTTGTCTAAGGTCACATAAGTGACTTCATGACTTTACCCTTAACATATCAGTTCTTAGTTCATCAGCATTAAGCCAACCTAATAGGTGTAATGCCCTGATGGATGGCCCAGGCTAACCCGATCTTATCAGATCTTGGAAGCGAAGCAGGGTCAGCCATGGTTAGTACTTGGATGAGAAACTAGTAACAAAAGTCCAGGGTTGCTGTGCAGAGGGAGG
>NW_015198742.1:0-2180 GCF_001447785.1 Gekko japonicus | reverse complement strand
AAAGGAGTTCCTGCTACAAAAAGAGTTTTATTATAAAACCATCCTTGTATGTCAGCTTTGTAGGGTCACAAAGCAGACTGCCTAAAGCACAAGCACATCGCCTCTTCCTGAGGGCTGCCACCCTCCAGGTGGTGGCTGGAGATCTCCTGGGATTACAACTGATCTCCAGGCGATACAGACCAGTCCCCCTGGAGAAAACGGCCCACTTTGGAAGGTGGACTCTGTGGCACTATGCCCCATTGAAGTCCCGCCCCGCCCCAAACCCCGCCCTCCTCAGGCTCCACCCCCAAGATCCCCAGGTCTTTCCTAACCTAGAGCTGGCGATTCCACTCTCTCCCACACCCTCCATCTTAAGGAAGGTGTTGTGAGGCTAACACGGAGAAGGACCAAACCACATCCTTTGCCTCGAACTCCTTGGAAGAAGAGCAAAACGGAAAGCTACACAGTAGCAGGCTGTAATATGTGATTGGGGGGAGCAGGTGTGCCAACCACTGCTCCCTCTAAGCTGAGTTAGTGTGAGCTAGCTCACAGTTTTTTAGCATCCGGCTCACAGATTTTTGTCTTAGCACAGGAAGGAGGGCTCCAGAGCAAACTCATCTATGCAGTAGCCAAGTCACTCGCTTACAACTTTAATGCCAGTAGCTCACAAAGTAGAATTGTTGCTCACAAGACTCCACAGCTTACAGGGCTCTTTTTGTAGCAGGAACTCCTTTGCATATTAGGCCACACCCACCCCCTAATGTAGCCAATCCTCCAAGAGCTTACAGAGCTCTTCTTGCAGGAACTACTGTAAGCTCTTGGAGGATTGGCTACATTAGGGGTGTGTTGCTTAATATGCAAATGAGTACCTACTACAAAAAGAGCCCTGGCGGGAACATTGGTGCCAACCTCCAGGTGGGGCCTGGAGACCTCCCAGAATTCCATCTGCGCTCCAGACGATCAGGCCCCCTGGAGGAAATGGATGATTTTACAGGGTGGACTCTACAGAACCACGTCCCCGCGGAGCTCCCTCAAACCTCCCCTAGCATCCCCCCTCCAATCTCCAGGAATCCCCCAACCCAAAGTTGGCAACCCCAGGGGAAGGAGAGATAAAACAGCCGGGCCGAGATATACAGAGACGCCTGGGCCATTTCCAGGTACAACGCAAGTGCAGATGACCCCATTTTAAGAGCCCAGGTTTTCCCAACTGGGCAATTCAGCCTCTGCCCCTTGGTCTCCTCCCCCCCTCCCGGAGAAACTGATGGTCTAGCCCAAAGAGACAGAAGATAGGTGAGGAGCATACCATACAAGAAGGGAGGGGGAGAGAAGCTTCCCCAACAGACCCTCCCCAAACCGAGCAACAGCTTTACCTGGATGTTGACAACCGACGTTCTCCGCCAGCCGGAAGCGCTTCGCAGCTCCTGCGAGAGGCATGCCGGGGCCCGTAGTTTCCGCAAGAAAAGAATCTTCACATCTCTAGCCGGCGGTGTGACAACGCCGGTAGTGGAAAGAGGGAAGAGAAGCTAACTGCGCTTTTCCTGTGCGCCGCAGAGGCACCTGGGAATCGCAGTTCTCGCACTAGTTGGGCTCTTGGCTCTCTTATAGGTCCAGCGGGTGGGGTGGAGAGAAGGGTTCTATGATGTCAGAGAGCCCCGCCTTGTTCCATATAAGGGAAAGGGAGGGGGCGTGGCCTCGTCCCCCGACGGCCAATGGGGCGAGCGGCTGCGGGTTTGAAAATTGAAGGGGGCGGAAACGCGGCAATAAGAACGCGTGGATCCGGTATTTTTTTTGTAAGCTTGGAGAGAGACCGAAGTCTTCGCGTCGTGTCTGCAAATAACTGAGACGGCAACTGCACGCACTCAGGAAGGAGAAACTAGACTGGCAAAGAAGTCATTGCAAAAAGAAATAAAAATCTCACCTCGTTTACGTTTTATGATTTTTTTTTAAAAATGGAGCGAAATGATAGTGTTGCCAACCTCCAGGTGGGGCCTGGAGGTCTTCTGCCATGATGACTGATCTCCAGACGATAAAGATCGGTTCCCCTGGCTGTTTCGGAAGGTGGACTCTACCGCATTGTACCTGGCTGAGGTCCCTCCCCTCCCCAAATCCTGCCCAGGTACTTCCCGACCCAGAGATGGCACAGCCCTACAAAAGGATGACATCCCATATGTAAAGCTGCCAACCTCCAGATGGGATCTCCA
>NW_015198741.1:0-2046 GCF_001447785.1 Gekko japonicus | reverse complement strand
GGGGAGGGGAGGGAGCTCAGTGGGAATGTAATTGGGGAGAGGAGGGAGCTCAGTGGGAATGTAACGCCACAGAATCCACCTCCAGTGATGGTGCGGCCTCTGATTTTTGCCGTCTGGAGATCAGTTGTAAATGCTGGGAGAACACTGGGCCCCACTTGGAGGCTGGCCACTCTATGAGGTCATAATAGACTCAACCCAGAAAGGCAAACCAGCCACCTCCCTTCTGATCAACATTTCAGATTTCAAACAATCATGCAGGGGCCTATTTTATTAGGGTACTTTGGGCTGTGTGTGAAACAAGGGGAAAGGAGGAAGAGATCTGGCAAATTACAGTCCTCCTCAAGCAATCTGAATGGCACAGCCTTGTTTAAAGACCTATTTGTGCTGATTAAATGCAAGAGCATAATTGCTTATCTGTAAAGATTAATGCAGGAGCTGAGTGAGTCAAGATCTCAGCAATCCGTGCCAGCCCCAGGGATGGAGTTCAGCGGTTCCAGTGTGTAAGGGCGATATGTAATGAGCCACTGGATTCAATGCATTCATTTATTAATGACTGCCACTATGTGTGGTGGGTCTGCTAAGAACTCATCTCTGAATAATGCAGCTGTATTTGGGGTTGCCAAGTTGTAACCCAGAAAACTAGGTTTGACTTGTAATGTTAGTGGTGCAGCATGAAATAGTGTGACTTCTATGTCTTCTACCTGTTCCTTCTCCAGTACTTTTGCTTCTATTCCTTCCTTGTCTAGGTCAATACTAGAATCCCCTTGCAAAGAAGGCAGTGAAGGAGGGTGGAGTCATCTCCAGGAGTTGCAGGGGCTGCACAATGTCCTGCTGCATCATTGACTGACTTTTCTTGTCTGTGATGTGGCAGCTGTTTATCACATTTCAGCTCCTGCCCCCTCCCCCTAAGGTGCTCAGGGGAGCACTCAAGGTTCTCCCCTGTTTTATTTTGTTCTTGCAACAACCCTGTAGAGTAAGATAGGATGAAATATCATTACTGATCTAAGATCATTTAGTGAATTTCATGGCCAAATGGGCATATGAACCCAAATATTTGCAGTCTAACCAGTATACCATGCTGGCATATTATTCAGGTAGACCATCATGGGGTTATGGAGTCTGGGTGGCATGTGTATATAGTTGTTTTTCATACAGAATGAAACAACAGATTGAGGACCAACTGCTCTGAAAAGTTTAAGGAGGGTCATACCTATTTGCCTTCAAAGTTGGGCAGGGGCAGTCTTAACAAATGGGTAACAGGGGCAGCTGTTGCAGGCCCTATGCTGGAGGGGCCCCCTGAACTACCAATGGCTCTGCCTCCAACACTTGCACTGGTTCCATCAAGGACTTGGGCCACCTACTTGTGTCCACAACCACTCACATTTCTTGTGTTTGGGGCTCAAGCAGCCAGCTCAGTAGTGACCACTTGTGCCTGCTCTGGCTTCCAGTGATGTCTATTTGGTGAGGGCCTACCCTTGACTGGTCCCAGTGGAGGGGTGGCGGCAGCAGCAGAGAGCCCCAGAAAAGGACCAGCAGTTCTAGGCTCCCATCCTAGTCTTTTATCCAGGGCACCCCTGCAGATCACCACTGCTGTTGTGCCACATTTCTTGAGAGGCAGCTACATCAGATATTTGCTGTTAATCATACGACTCATTCAGTAAAACTCACATAAGGCTGCGTCCATAATGAAGCAGATTCTATTCCAGGGACCCCCAACTTTCTTGAGCCTGCTGGCACCTTTGGAATTCTGAGATGGTGTGGTGAGCAGCACCCCAAAGTGGCTACCACAGGAGGTGGAACCAACTCAAAACCAAAATGGAATACCTCCCTCCTTGTATCCCCTGGGAAGAAGGAAATCCTGACGGGGGAGTGGATCCATACCAACTCAGGAAAGCCCAGGTGTTTATCAGTCATCCTCCAATGGAAAACCCTTTCATTTGAAAGAGAGCAGCCAAAAAGAAGGCTGGCCTTACAATGGTGCTGCCCACTTTTTTTAAAAGCTCAGCAGGCAGCAAGGGAGGCACTGGAGGGTACCATGTTGGGGGA
>NW_015198740.1:0-1984 GCF_001447785.1 Gekko japonicus | reverse complement strand
CAGTAATAAGCAAATAATCCATTCTCAATTGTCCATTAGTGTAAGTTTTCCAAATGCACAGGGCTTTACCCTAACCGGACAAACAAAAATCACCGTGTTCCGAAAAGAATAAAACAAAATTCTAAACAAAAGACGTCAGGTAGAACTGCCACCAGGTCCCTTATTAAGCAGTTTCCAACAGCCCAGGTGGAAGGGGTCCAAAAGCTCCTGTCTGGTTATGGAACTTACTCAGAAAAAAAACCTGCAGGCTGAAGCTGCAGCTCAAAAATCAAAAGGAGGCAAAAAGCTTTCTAGTAGAGAGTGGTCAAAGGTCTAGGCAAACAGGATTTAGGCTTTGAGACTTGGTAACACAAAGAACACACAAAATTATCAAAGTAAAATATTTTCTAGTTTGTTTAGGCGCAGGAAACCACAAGACAAGACAATGTAGGTAAAAAATAACAAAACCTTAGCTTATCCAGCCTAACTGAAACATAAGGCACTAATACAACGTTACCTTTCCCCAAAGACACAGTTGCAGTTGATCAGCATACGTCGTAGTCACTTCTTAGCCCATCCAGGCATAAGCAAACTGGAACGCCATAGTTTGGGGTACTAAACTACTGGACCATACTAGGCTCAGTAGTCACAGCCCCAATGCGGATTGCCACTGGTACTATTGACAAAGGTTATGTCTCTCACACCAGGCAACCAGAACCATAGCTGGAGTGGAACGGATTCTTATAGGAAACTGGCCCCTCCTTGGGTTAGGCCTTTACCCAATGGTGGGTCAGTAAGGTGATGTCAGCCTTTTTAGGTTACCATACAAACGGCATCCCAGGATACTCCATAAAAGCCCATAATATTTTGGCAGGGAGGAGGGAATCGAAAGTTATCTGCAGCATAACTCTTTCGACCTGCCTACATGCAGGTCTTGCAGGGTTAATTGGCTGGAATGTGCCTAATGGTCAGCAACCCAGTCTCCTTATCAGCCACAGCTGGGAGCAATTTCTCCAAGGTTACTAAGTGGTCTCAGTGTTATCTCTGTTTCTGGGGAGAAGATTCACTCATTTCTCACTCTGGAAGTTTTTACTACAGGCCCAATACCAGGCCTGAACCAAGGGTTAGACAAACACTCGCATAGGGTTGCCAAGTGCTTTTTTAGCCTCAGCGGGGCACTCCCGGCTGGCGGCTGGAGTTCGGCGCGCACGCCACACGTATGTCACCCGGAAGTGACGTGACGACGCCGTGCACATCGGGGTGGGGTTCCCCCCGGGGCCCAATCTGCCAGCAGCGGGGAACGGGCCTCTGGGACGGGAATTTCCCTGCCCCCCTGGGGGACTTGGCAAGCCTACACTCGCAATTAAGAAAAGCATTTTCTTTACAATTAGATATATTCTTTCCACAGCCAAAGCAAATGGTCTTACAGTCCAACCGCAATAGGATTCTGGTAAAACCCTTAATTGTCACCTCTGCTTGTATTCAAAAGCCTCTGGTTTTCGAACATCAAAAAATATGAAATAATACCACATGACATATTCAACTTTACATATTTTTACATTGATTAAATAATCTACCATATTTTCCCGTAGACATTACCATTTTTAAAAATTATTATGTATTCTTGAGAGGTACCTGTGTTACTCATCTATTGCAGCAAAATAAAATGGAAGTCCAGAGGCACCTTAAAGACTTACAAGATTTATTTGGGCATAAGTTTTCATTACTGGGCTCTTCTGCATTCTCATTTTACTCGCATGTAAGTTTTTGTTTCTTTCCAGAGGGGGTTCTGTTCTGCACATTTTTTACTCCCTCTTGTGTCTGATACTTTATCATACAAGTGTATGTCCGGCATTTTTGTTATTCAGTCACACAGTTGAGTCCGACTCTTTGCAACCCCATGGACCAGATCATGCCAGGCCCTCCTGTCCTCTGTCATCCTCCAGAGCTTGCTCAAGTCCATGCTCGTTGCATCGAGCGTATCTCCCTGCAGATTTAAACTGCA
>NW_015198739.1:0-1930 GCF_001447785.1 Gekko japonicus | reverse complement strand
CAAGACTCCATAGCTTGGAGGGAACATTGAACGTGATACCCTTGTGTCCAGTTAATAACAGGTTTATCTTTTTTTGTAGTCATTCCACAGATTTTGAGGTGCACAGGAACTGGCTGGCCATCACCCATAGCTTACCAGTCTCCCAGTGGTATTACGAAGTAAGTGACTCCGTGATGCGGTCCCCTCTGTTTTCATGCAGAAGTTGGCACACTGATATGGTTCCGTCATATGGGCTCTGTTTCTTATGCACAGTCCACGATTCCCCTGATGTTCCACGCCTGCCCCCGGGGGGGATGCCCCCCCCCCCCCCCCCCGCCAATATCCCTCCATGGATGTGCTCGTAACCTTGCGAACGAATGCTTTCGGGTTAGTCACCTGCCCACTCTGCTCTCTTCCACCAGGTTGTTACTCCATTTCACCCTGCACCCAAATTCCACTGCTGCAGCCACCTCGAGCGGTCTTTTCCCTGCCGCCGTAGGAAACTTGGGGGTGGCAACCTGGTCTTGGAACTAGCAGCCACAAGGGAGTTGTGCATGCTAAATGATTCACAAAGCTGGCCCCACTGGTGGACCTCCTGATGGCACCTGGGTTCTGGCCACTGTGTGACACAGAGTGTTGGACTGGATGGGCCATTGGCCTGGTCCAACATGGCTTCTCTTATGTTCTTGTGTCTGGGGCAGTTTTGCTCTGTCCCCTTGGTGCTTGGGAGGCCGCAGTGGGAGGGCTTCTGGAGTTCAGGCCCCACTGGTGGACCTCCTGATGGCACCTGGGTTCTGGCCACTGTGTGACACAGAGTGTTGGACGAGATGGGCCATTGGCCTAAGCCAACCCGGCTTCTCTTATGTTCTTATGTCTGGGGCAGTGATGCTCTGTCTTCTCGGTGCTTGTAGGGCAAGAGTGGGAAGTCTTCTGGAGTTCTGGCCTCACTGGTAGGCCTCCTGATGGGACCTGGGTTCTGGCCACTGTGTGACACAGAGTGTTGGACGAGATGGGCCATTGGCCTAAGCCAACCCGGCTTCTCTTATGTTCTTACGTTCTTAAAGTTGTGTTTTGCTTACTGAAGCTAGTATCCTACTGTGTAACTTTGGTATCAAAGGTGTCACTCATTTGTGACAAGCACGGATTGGATAAAAAAGACACTTTGTTGGGCAGGGCCATGTGGACCATAAAATGTAATGCCAGGTACAGGAGATATAAACTATAAAATGGGCACTGGCAAACCCCATTAGCGATTTTTTTTGCTCAAAATACAAACATGCTTAGAACATCTTCCAGTCAATGCTCCCTCTAAGCTATGGAGTCTTGTGAGAAAAAATTCTACTTTGTGAGCTACTGGCAGTAAAGTTGGGAGTGAGCAATTTGGCTTCTGCTTCAATTAGTTTGCTCTGGACCCATCCTTCCTGAGCTAAGACAAAAATATGTGAGCTGGGGGCTAAAAAACTGTGAGCTAGCTCACACTAACTCAGCTTAGAGGGAACACTGCTTACAGTGTGTCTTTAAAGTGTCTCCCTGATGCCCAGCTCTGAGCCCCGGGCCCAATGTTCCCTCTAAGCTGTGGAGTCTTGTGAGCAAAAATTCTACTTTGTGAGCTACCGGCATTAAGGTTGTGAGCAGCAGTCTGGCTGCTGCATAAGTTAGTTTGCCCTGGAGCCATCCTTCCTGAGCGAAGACAAAAATATGTGAGCCGGAGGCTAAAAACCTGTGAGCTAGCTCACACTAACTCAGCTTAGAGGGAACACTGCCGCCCATTACTTATTAGCACTGGTAAAGTGTACAGGTAGAGTCAGGGCTTTTTCAGTGGTGGCCCCTCGCCTCTGGAATGCCCTCTCTCTTGAGGGTCACCTGACACTTCACTCTCCTTCAGGAAAGAGGCCAGAATATTTCTTTCTGTTGCAGGCTTTTATGTCATGTTCAATGCTCCCTCTAAGCT
>NW_015198738.1:0-2119 GCF_001447785.1 Gekko japonicus | reverse complement strand
TTGACATGCGGGAGTCTTTCTGCCCACCGGCCAATTTAAAAAATTTTTTTGCACACCCCTACTCCCAATAGCTGGTGTCAGGTTCCACAGCAAGTAACTCTCCATGAAGCTTTAGACATGACAGCTGGCTCCAACTAGCAGTCTAGCTACAGTGTTCTGCAGTAGCTACAGCCTTCGAACTTTCTTCAAGGCTAGCCCCAAATAAAGTGCATTTTAGTAGTCCAGTCTAGATATAACCTGTGATGTATATACGTGTATGTCTTTAAGTGAGCTCTCATATACTAGTTTCTGTTTCCCCCATCGAAGCATGTATGGGAGAGGCCTCACAGTTCTAATTCTGTGTATATGTAAGTTGCAGTTCCAAGTGTGTGAAGCAATAAAACAGTCTGTTGCTGAAGCTGCCAGGCTCTCCTATGTGCTAACTGGATAGGTAAGCTTAATCCTACACATCAGACCCCAGAGGACACTACATAACTAAGGCATGAATCACTATGGCTAGATCTAACTGAACCAGGAATGGATTCAGTTGACCCTACCAGCTGAAGCTGAGAAAAAGTACTCCCAACCATGTCAGCCATTTGTTTTTTTAAGGTGACTGTTGTGTTCAGTAATACTCCCAAGGTGGGAACCTGGCTTTTCAAGGGGGGTATAACCCCATTCAAGACTGAGAGAGCTCAAGTCCCCAGTCTGTCTTTCTACTAACCCAGAGAACATCTGTCTTGTCAGGATTAATAAAAGTGCATGAGATTGCAGCCTTGGTTATCTATCACATTGCTGGATGAAAACATTACCGACAGGAATGAGAATGTGCTTTGGTGTGTGAGTGAGTATGTGTGGTGGTTGTTACTAATGCAAGCCATAAATAAATAAATAAATTCAGGGAAGCCTTACAAAGCACCTTTACAGCCAAGCAAAATCAATAGTGAGACACCACAATTAATTACTGTATTTTTAATCAGATATATTACAGCACACAAGATGCAGAACACAATTCAAGCCCCGTCCTTTCAGATCTCACTGTTTTGGGAGATTTCTATCCTAAGTAGTTGATATTATGTTTCCATGACATTTGTAGACATTTCAGGAGTTGCATGTGTGAGGGCAGCCTTGTCTTTCCAATATAAAGTGTCAAACAGCCCTGAGACATCACATTTAGAAGATCAATTACCCCGACACAGAAGGTCAACATTTATTTGGGATCCCAGGAACGTGAAGTCTGTAACTATTTATTGAATGTGTACTTGTAAAAACTTGCACTCTCAGAATTACATTCAGATGACCAAAAATTCCTACCAATGGAATTTAGTTGAGGAGGAATTTGGTAAGGTTTGTATTTACAGGGCCTCTATGCTGTGCTGGGGTGCTGGTGCAAAACATTTCAGAGGGCTGCTAAGAGCATTTTAGCTTCTACTCACATTTTTTCCCCTTCCATAGGAAACAATGAAGGATGGAGGCACCTCTTTTTGGGGCCCATAGAATTGGACCCCCCTGGTCCAATCTTTTTGAAACTTGCAAATTTGGTGCCTCTACCTCAAAAAACAGGGGGCCCCCAGCCCCAGCCCCAGATACCCCCAGATCAATTCTCCATTATAGCCTATGGGGTTGACTGACTATAATGGTCCCCATAGGCTATCATGCAGCCAGAATCACTGTTTTTTATTTTTGCACACCCCAATTATGCTTTTCAGTATGATTTGTAAGCTGCCTTGAGTCACAGGGAAAAGCGGGATATAAATATTTGAATAAATAAGTAGTTTGGGCAGGTTGATAACATTTAAGCAACTTCCTGTTTGTTAGGTTAGGCAGGGTTCTGATAGTGATTGTTCCTCCTCTCTTATACTTGACCTGTAATGCTGGCTGTCATATTTCAATAAAAAAATGCAAAGTAGACTGAGTTTTTTCTCCCCTAAGTGCTGATATGTTTTCTAAGGGTCAGTGCAAGATGACAGTCCAAACCAGGGCCTACCAATATAGTGGACTGGGGTGGGTAGACCTGTTCTCTGGGGGCCAGGTCTACCAATATAGTGGACTGGGGTGGGTAGACCTGTTCTCTGAGGCCAGGTCTGCCAATGTATTAGAAAGGGGTGGGCAGACCTGTTCTCAGGAGGCCAGGTCTACC
>NW_015198737.1:0-2083 GCF_001447785.1 Gekko japonicus | reverse complement strand
GGGGCCTAAGTAGAAGAAATTTCCTAATTTATCTTCATTTTATTATGATAGCATGTTTTAAACAAATAGATACTTCGTTGGCTTTATTAAGTTTGGGATATCTGAAGGATCATCTGCTCCTAGACGTATTATCTTGATCTTTGCTGCAGTACTGTCTCTGCATTCTTTCATCTTTGGATGTGAAGTAGGTGGCTACCTGGGACAGGGTCTTTTTGGTGTTGACCCTTCATATATGGAATGCCTTCCACTTATGAATTTTTATGACACACAGTTTAACAAGTTATCAATGCTATGTAAAAGGTTTACTATTTATTCCAAGTTTCACACTGTTTTCAAGCTGCTGAAATCTGCGTTCTCTTTTTGTTTTCATACTGATTATTTTCTCTTGAGTGTATGCTGCATCCAGATAGAGGGTTACTAGGTAGGATATATTTTAAAAATAATAATTAAGTAAATATAACAGAATGAGAAGTAGTGTCATGGGTAGGTTCATCTCACCACACATTGGCTTTCACAGTAAGAAACAGACATGCAAACTCATTCTAACTGTGAAAGCAAGTGGCATATAACACAAATTTTCTTAACTGTATTCAGACTGGGTCTTATAAACTCACCTGCAAACTGAGAAGCTGTGGTGGAATTTGGTATATGTTCAGTTTGGGGATCATAGCAACGAGATAAATAGCAGCTGTGGACCTTTACTCATACAAGTAATTCTTACTGACATGAGTAATATTACTGGAATCAATCGGCCATCTTATGACTCAGAACTCTGTGTTTTGAAACCATTATATGGGAAGAATGCTCCCCCTCCCTAAAACATCTGTCGATCTTGCAACACATTTAACATCAGAGTGATTATACAGTGCTGAGCACTTTCCGTGGGCTTTAATATGCAGACTCATTGGCATTGTGCAGCTTATGAAATATACCCGCACATATGCCTTTCAGAGTGGAGTAATAAAACATAATGTATTTGCCCTTTCATGCTTCATCACTGTTTGAACTGTTGTGATCTTTCCAGGTTTAAATATTTCCTGTCTTCTGTGAGAACAAATTCAAGGGCATCAGATTACTTGGCAGCCATTCATTTTGCAACAAAGCCAGTAACTCAGTATCTGAAAGATGGAAGATCCAGGACAAAAAGTGCTCTTGACATTTCTTAAAACATCTCCAAGCTCTTTGCTGATATTCTTCTGGAATGAATATAGTATTTTCCCTTATCAGTTTCTTACCAGCCCTGTTCACAAGTTACAATGAATGCATGTACCATCCATGTACAGTGTATACTTGAAATTTTTATATTGTTTTTTTTACATTGAGTAATTCTCATGTTATAGTCAATGCACATACAGCTGAACGTGTGATTAAAACCACACATTTATTCACGTACTGGTCCACAGTTTCATTTTACGCACGTACATGCAAGATGTATGTGCATCTGCTGTAACATGTGAACAGGGCTACAAACCTGTTCCATTAACTAAAACCAATTTGACCAAAACCACCTTATTTTCTCTGCTTCCATCTAATACATATAATCAAATCCAAGTTAAGTAGTGGCTCTTAGAAAAGCATATTTCAGAAAAGCATATTTCAGACTAGAAGACTAAATCAGTCTGAAGCAAGCTCAGCTCAGCAAGGATTTCAACTTGTGCTGCACTGAACTATAGTGAGGTTTGATGATTAATGTAAACACTGCTACTTTGGGGAGAAGGGGGAAAAACTACCTCCCACTGTGTTATGCTTGCTCTAGTGACTGTTCACACAGCTGCTGTTCTTTGAACAGCTGCTGCACTCTTCTCTTTTTAAACTAATATGGTTTCTTCACTGTGTGGTCAATAATTATAAATGACTAGAAAAGTATGGTCAGAATATGGTTGGTAATTCATGTTTGAATGTTCACCCCACTGAAATGCAGCAAAAATACAAGCCATTTGCATGATGTGTAATGCATTAATTTCAGTGATGGGATCCAAATGCATAAGAAAAAAATGCTTCTGCATATGGAAGAAGAGCAATCTTGTAGTAGCTACTTGTTCCCTGTGGGGAAAAAGCTAGTGGAGAAGTCTCCCATCCTTAA
>NW_015198736.1:0-2029 GCF_001447785.1 Gekko japonicus | reverse complement strand
TCAATATTTCTAAATATTTCTATACAGACAGGAAATCACAATTTCCTCTAGAGAAGTGAACAGCAGACATTTGCAGAATGAAAAATGGAGTCTGGCTTGGTTTACCTTGTTCAGCTCTCTGACTGCTTTAGGGAAGAAGCTTAATAATGACTATTCTGTATGTCTTACAAACAATATATTCCTAGCTCTGTATTCTTATATAGGTCTCCAAAAGGTCCCTAAATTGATCAATAATGAAACTACAATTGTCCAGAGTTTACAGGCAGCAGGAAAAGACCCTCCCTTTGGTCCTGAGCAATTGCACCAGAGGAAATCAGTTCCTTCCAGAAGACATCATTTCTCAAAGCTGGAATAGCCAACCTCTAGGTGGAGCCTGGAGATCTCCAGAATGACTACTGATCTCTAGACAACAGATATCAGTTTGCCTGGACAAAATGGCTGCATTGGAGGGTGAGCTCTATGACAATATACACCACCCTCCCCACGCTCCACCCCCAAATCTCCATGAATTTCCCAAGGCTGAGCTGGCAATCCTAAGTGGACAAAAGCAATCTTTCAGGTAATTTGAGTCCGAATGGTTAAAGGATCCTGTGGGCTCTCCCCTTCGACTCAGAGAAACAATGGAGTTGTCATATCCCTGGCAGGGATGTAGAAGGCCAACATTTTTCATTCGTTTCCACTTTTGTATAGGGATGGTCATGAACCACATTTTTGCAGTTTGTGGTTCATGGCCAAACCATGAATGGAACTACAGACCCAAACAACCTGGGAGGTTGGTTCGTGAACTGAACCAGTTCATATTTTTTTGCCCCCCCCCCCCGAAGGGGATTTTTTTCATTTTTTGCATTTTTTACAGACTACACACTACATATATGGAATGGGGAAAGGAATACTAATGCCCTATCACTATTACTATGGGAAATGGGTTAGGGAATTCTAGATACATATAATCTACTGGAGAGGGAAAGGAAAAACTACGATTCTGTTCTAAATCTCCTACTGAATATGGGTAAGGGATAAAGACTAATACAAGTCATGATCTGAAGAGCTTAAAAGTAGATCTTTTTAACCTATTAGTATTGGTTATACAGAGATTAGTTGGGTTATAAAAAGTGTAAAGTTATTAGCTTAGCACAATTACTGGCCTTAGCACTCATACTTTAGTTTTAGAGTCTTTTCTTCTTAGATTTCTTCATTTTCTGCAGTTTGGGAGTGGCTTCTCCTTTCTCCGATTCAGATGATTCTGATGATGAGGAGATTTGGCTTGCTGAGTCCTGTGAGTAGGACTCCTCCTCTTCTTCTTACTCCACATCCGTTTTAAATTCTATTCCTTCTGCTTCTTTTTTACATTAAACATTTGATCCATAAATCTTTCAGCTTTTGGAACAGAGTCAATTTTATATTTTTTTCCACTGGTAATTAAAACTCAACCCTTCCGGAAATAGCCATCTATACGATATTCCCCTTTTTTGCAGAGAGAGAGTAAGCATACTGTATAGTTTCCTCCTTTTTCTTACTTTGAATGGGATGTCTTTCAAAAATTTTATTTCTTCATTCTTGATTTTTAAGGATTTCCCCATTGTTGACTTTAGCACCAGTTCTCTTGTTGATCGTTTCGTGAATTTTAAATAAGTTTCCCCTGGGAGTTTATTTTTCTTTATAAAGTCCGGATAAGTCCTGTACGCCACATCCATTTCCTTAATTAAGTCTTCTTGTTTGTAATTCATTAGTGGAGCCAAGGCAGCCGCCAAGAATTCATTTAAGTCCTCATTCTTATCCTCAGGTATTCCATGGAAACGTAGAAACTAAATACATGGATCTTTCCAGCTGGAGCTGTATTAGTTGTGTTTTATCCGAGGATCTCTCTTTCTCTGTTTCATCCACTCTTTTATTAATACTCTCAGTCTGTTTTTCCATCTTTTTCAATGTTTTCTCAGTTGCTGTAGTTCTCTTGTACATTTGCTTTAACAGTTTTTGCATATTGTCCAGTTTGGTGTTGAGAGTAGTCAGGGCTCTTTTTGTAGAAAAA
>NW_015198735.1:0-2075 GCF_001447785.1 Gekko japonicus | reverse complement strand
TGGGCAAGTTATCTTACAGGGAAGGTCCTCCATTTTTTTTGTCTTCTAAGGTGAGCCTGCAAGGAATCACATGAATCCTTGGAATGTGGTTTGAAAGTCACCTGTTAACAATCCTAGCAACACAAGAGACAACCAACCCTACATCTGGTTGATGGCAGGCACTGACCCATATTCATTGCCCACAGGATCCGTACAAGGAGGGGACACAGTTCAGTGCCAGTTCATACATTTTGTATGCAGAAGGTTCACAGTTCAGTCACGAGCCTCTCTAATTTCAGGCAACAGGTTTTTGGGAGGTTTCTCTTCTTGAATCTCTGGAAAGTGACTGCCAGTTAGCGGAAATGATACTGGGCTCGGTGGACCAACAGTCTGACTCAGTATAAGGCAGCTTCACCCGTTTGAGAGACCCAAACCTAACCTGCTTACAATTTGATCCCATCATTGCATTTTATGATGTTACTGAAAAACTCATCATGTCTTGGGTGAAATCCGTGACTGTGTCATCCCTTATGAAAGCAATAGGCTCTTCCCATGACAAGCATTCCTTATACATTGATGAAAGGAACATCATTTTTTAAGATATACATGCTTTACATGCAGGTTGCCTATACTTTATTTTCCTTCATTCCTGGTGTTAGAAAAACACCTCTGTGAAAAGGTCTCACCTTTCAGAAATCCCTCTGTCATTACAATGATCTTCACAGCCGTTCATCGGCGGTGGCTAAAGAAGAAAAACAAGTTAACACAGTTCGGTATGAATTATGGGGTGGGGCGGAGCGTCAATGAAAAATCAGTTTTCTGAATTTCTGCAGTAGATTAGTTTTAACGAAAGAGGGGCGGTCTCAACAGCAGCAGCTTCAGAAGACTGGCAAATCCCCAACAGAATTAGCTGGCTTCAGGGTTTATTTACACAATAATCAGGAATAATCAGGGATATTCAGGGCTTATTTTTGATAACAACGTCCATCCACCCCTCATTTTCAGCTTCTGCATAATACAACAATCCTATAGGGGAACTTCCTTTCAGCAGGCAGTAGCAGAGTTTGGGGTAAAGGGTAGAAGGAAGAGTCTTCCTGCAAGTGGACATGGTTATGCTATCCTTTCCCTGTAAATTAAAATCAGATAGGAAAGGAAGAAGCGCAAAGCCTCCGAAGAACAGGGCTGGTGTATGCCACAGCACTGCAAAGAGCTAGAACATTTCAGAAATTTGGCACTAGATTTGTTGAAATTTTTTAAGATGCTACCATTAGCATCAAATTTATTTTACCTCTGGAAAGTCTTCGGGCAAAGATGATCCATCACAGTCTGTGTCTTCTGATTTCTCTTCTGTAAGTTTCCCGTTTGCCTCTACAGGGAAAGAAATACAATGGCCACCTTGTAAAGCATGAGTGAAAACAAGTTTTAGCCTACTTTCTATACCTTTCAAACACTTCTGAGGTAAAAACGGTTTAAAATAGCTCGTTTAAATATTTAAAATCATAGGGTGCTTGAAGAAGTCTTTTCCATCCATACTATTGCCATGATAAAAAAACCCCTTCCCTGTTGAATAGCTGCCTGTTACAGAGCTAATAAAGGCACAGATGCCCTGCCAGAAAAAGGGAGGTATCCCTCACTTTGTCTGTGGGCCACAAAGCCTTTGGAATATTTGTGTCCTTGTATGTGTTACTTGACAACAACTTCAGATGGTTCAAGGTTTAATAGAAAAAAACAACAGCTGCCAATAGTTAAAATTCAAATGCTGAAGAAAAAAAGAAAGAAAATTGCCTGTTTCCCCAGTAAATCATACACTTGGTGGTGAGAAGTGTGCACCGGATTTCTTCGCACCTAAGCTTTCAAAAATGATCTCATAAAAATTCCAACACCAGCCTGCGTGTCTTGCCGGCTGAGAAGTAGCTGCAGCTGTGAGGGAAACTCAGGGTGAATCTGATTCCCATCTAGCCAGCTGTTAGCACTGCATGCCCTTAAATGACTCTTCTTTCTTTTTCTGCCAAGGCAGAAGCCGGCTGGCACCAAACCGTAGCCTGAAATGGTCCAGTGGAACTATTTATTTGCCCCACTGGGGCACCATACAGGAC
>NW_015198734.1:0-2048 GCF_001447785.1 Gekko japonicus | reverse complement strand
GGAGCCACAGGCTTCCATTTCAAGTGCACGCAAGAAGCCTGTATTTGAAAAACAGAATCTTGCCTTAGAGTTCTTTAACTCCCACAGAAGGCAGAATTGTGCAGTGTCCTCCCCCTCTGTGTTAGCTGAGAGCTGGTTCCCTCCCCCCAGTCCTTTCCCCATACCAAGCAGAATTTTGGCCATAGTGGTGTTGTTGTTTTTAAATCAGAGGGGAACCGTTTAGGGAGTGGGTAAACAGGAAATATCCACCTTCACAAATTCCTCGGGCTGGCACTTCATAGTCTCCACCCTACTGTACTTCCTCTATGATGCCATAAAGTCGTTTTGAAGCACCGTGAGAAAAACAAAATGCCACATTTCTGAACAGAAGGTATTACTTTAATGTGTATGACAGATTTCTAGACTTTGACTTCTCCTGCACAAAACCAGCTGCCTCCACTCTGATTTGTATTGCTTACAGCTCAGGTGTGTCTGGTGAGGCATGGACATTGGGAAATAGGAAGCATAAAAATAAATTATTCAGTTGGATGTGTGGATTTCAGAAATTTGTGTAAAAGCAACACATACTGATTTGACTAAGGACTGACGCCTTGTTGAATTGATTAGTTAGCAGTACAGGACAAACTCAAGATAATGGTGCTAGGGAGAGGGGAAGGAATGCATTATGGATGCTTTCCAGAAGGAATTCATTTTTTCATGACAAATTCCAACATTTGTTCTGCATGAAAGGCCATTGCAAGGAGTCCTGGTTGCCACTAATATATTTTAACCTCAGAGCTCCATAGGATGCCACAGATGTTAATGGCTCATTGAGGCTATAACATTTCCTATATTTCTCACAAAAGGTTCACGGTAATTGCAAGATATCTCTTGTAAGTCTACGGATTACATAAAGCCAATTCCACTGAGATTTGCTGCATAGAAATCCTGTTAAGCATGTAAGCCTGTTAAATGAGACGAACCTTTTATATTTGTTCTGGAGCTTCTCACTCTGATCACAAGGTTGAGAAGAATGTGAGACATTAAGTTCAAAAAAAGGGGATGTAAAAGTTTTTTTTTTTCATTCAAGGCACCAGTGTTGCTGGACATAGACAACACATCATGTGGTTCAAGTGAATCTTGAGGATATTGAATAGAAATAAAAATATTCCAGTGGCATTCTTTAGTTGGCAAATGGCAGAGCCAAATAAGTTTTTATTTAAATCTTGCTCCATCAGGTGTTCAAGTTTCCTTCTGGGACTTCAATTCCAATACATATGGGGTTAGACTGATCAAAATGGGCCAGGACAGCATTGGAAGTCAGTAAATCTTTAATGGCCCAGAACGCCATGGCCTGAGGGGGCCCCCACTTCCACTGCAAGTGTTTGTCCAAGAGATGATGCAGGGGCTCACCCACGGCCACTTTATGGGGGGGGAACGAGTGATAGAAGTTGAGCAGGCTGAGGAAAGCCTGCAACTCAGGTTTGGAGGAGGGTGTAGGTGTGTTGACGATGGCCGCTATTTTGTCCGGTGTGGGGTGGATTCTGTGGACATTGACTTGGAATCCTAGGAACTCGATACTGGGGACCCCAAGGAGACACTTTTCTCTTTTTACTTTAAGGCCGGCTGCGTTGAAGCACTGCAGGATGGCTCTAAGACGGTCAGAGAAGGCTTTGGGAGATGGTGCCACAATCAGAACATCATCGAAGAACGGTTGTACTCCAGGGATTCCTTTAAGCAAACAGTCCATTAAGTTCTGGAAAATCCCTGGAGCTACACTAACCCCAAACTGCAGACGTTTGACTTTAAATGCCCCCCGGTGTGTTACGATGGTCTGGGCGTCTGCTGTAGCATCATCTACTAGCAGTTGCTGGTTGGCCTGTGCCAAGTCCAGTTTGCTGAAGATTTTGGCCCCAGCCAGGGACGCTAGGCCATGGCTCACCACGGGAACGGGATACGCATGGTCTTGGAGAGCCTTATTGATAGTGCATTTGTAGTCTGCACATATCCTGACGTCCCCGTTGGGTTTGACTGGGGATACAGTACCCCCTGGCTGACTAGGTGGTCGA
>NW_015198733.1:0-2154 GCF_001447785.1 Gekko japonicus | reverse complement strand
ATATGCTCCAAAGAGCACTTCGGTCAGGGATGCAACATCGTCTGGTGATCCCAGGCCCCAGGGAGGCCAGGCTCTCCGCAACTAGGACCAAAACCTTTTCAGTAGTGGCTCCTACCTGGTGGAATGAGCTCCTGGAGGAGATCAGGGCCCTGCGGGACCTTCTGCAGTTCTGCAGGGCCTGCAAGACGGAGCTCTTCCACCAGGCTTTCGACTAGAAGCTGCCACTACCATTACCATTACCACCACCAGTATACCAAGGGCCCTATGAAGACCAAGCTATGACCTCACTGTGGATCGTCACCGTTGGATGGGGACGAGTAACATCTATGGGTCTGTTAACCTCCTTATCGCTATGTAATATTCTTGGGATACTATCCTGTTAAAGTTAATAGATTGACACTATTGAGCACTTTTCTTGTGGTGTGATATTTTATTCTGTTTTTATGCTGTTTTATGTGAAGGCACTTGTTGCTCTATTGTAAGCTGCCCTGAGACCGCTTGCAGGGAGGGCGAGGTAGAAATATAATGAAAAATAAATAAATAAATAAATAAAAATTCTCCACTCCTCCACTTGCAGCTGCTGGATGACCTTGGGCAAGCCATAGTTCTGTCAGAGGTGTTCTCTCAAGGACAGTTCTCTCAGAGCTCTCTCAACCCCACCTACCTCACATGGTGTCTGTTGTGGGGAGGGGAAGGGAAAGGAGTTTTTAAGCCACTTTGAGACTCGAAGTGAAGGGTGGGGTATAAATCCAATCTCTTCTTCTTCATCTTCTTCTGAGAGTACTGCTGTTGCTTTCCTGTCTTTTCCAGAGTCAGTGGGGGTGGCTGACCTGTGGCTGGCCCCTGAGGCCTTAGTGTTGTAGTATCTGGCCCATCTCAAAGAATGCGGGGTCACCCCCAGTATCATGGGCATTTACTTATTGGCCATTTTATTTTACAGTAAAGGATCTGGGTTTCCATGACCCCTCTGACAACTTTCTTGCATGGTGCACCATCAAGGGCTGGAGGTGGTCCTCCCCCCAGTATCCTGACACTCACAGGCCCATCACTTTGCCTCTTGCTTAGTTTCATGCACAGTGATAACAGTAGTCATGCTTTAGCACTTCGGGGCATTTCCTTGCAGGGCTCCAAGCTTCATATTTTGCTGCACAGGTCCAAAATGGCCCAACCTTGTCAGGGATCCCAGTTCCTTCTGCATTCCAATCCTGTGGATCAGCCCTGTCGTCTCCAGTGCACGTCCAAATATCTTTCAGTCCAGCCTGCCACTTCTAGCACTTCTTGTGCATGCTGACTGCTCATGTTTGTCTCAGTTTCAATTTACCAGCATTTATGCATGCATGCATCACTGCTCAAGGCCTTCCCTGGGGAACTTTAGTGTGTACTCTTTTTGAATCAGGGCTGCTGTAATGCCTTCTGAATATTCTGTCCCTGAGGATCTGGGCCATTGGCTGCTGGTGCTCTGTGACATAGAAGGGTTACATACACACTCATCCATGAACCAGGTTTTTCTATTGTGTCCATCTTCAGGCCTGTAGGTTCTGGGCTGGCACATATGCGGCTTCATCTGGCTGACCATCTACACATCACCTGGATGGGACGTAGAGGGATGTGACGGCCTGCCCTTCTCTCGACCATAGCGAAATGGGTATTCCGTTTTGGCCCACCAGACATCATCGTCAATGGCCTCCCCACCCCAAAAGTCGTACTGGTGCTAGCCATGGCTGCTGACCTTAAGACTCTTCATGCCAGACTCCCTGGTACAACGTTGCTGTGGTTGAGACTGGTGGAGCATCATGAATAGCATGGGGTGATCTCTCCAGATAAAGTGAACTTAGCCAGATGGAAAGTCTGCAAGGCTGCATCACAGGTCATGGAATCTTTGGGGGGATGGTTTTAAACACCTGGACATTACATTTAGACAGATGGTCCTCTTTAGGATGGTGTGCATCTTTTGGAGTGGGGCATGGACATCTTGCTCCACAGTATTTGTGATGGTCATGCAAGGTTGACTGCAAGCATAGGAGTTTTGGTAGGAGTGGTACATGGGTTCTTCCTGGTCTGTGGAAACTTAGGACATTGGGATAGATCCATGGATGGAGACTCTCCCTGCGTGCCTGCCTCCCGGAGTCTGGGGACTCCTTTAAGGGGTCTTGG
>NW_015198732.1:0-2245 GCF_001447785.1 Gekko japonicus | reverse complement strand
CTGCATCAGGGTCTTCTCCAGTGAGTGCCAAAGTATCATTTGGTGGCCAAAGTATTTGAGCTTCAGCTTCAGTATCTGGCCTTCCAGGGAACAGTCATGGTTGATTTCTTTTAGGAGGATTGAATGATTTGATCTCCTTGCAGGCCAAGGGACTCTCAAGAGTCTTCTCCAGCACCATCGTTCAAAAGAATCTATTCTTCGGCGCTCGGCCTAAACATCTAGTTTAGATTACTGCAATGTACTGTGTGTGGGACTGCCCATGAAGACTGTCTGGAAGCCATAGTTGGTACAGAATGCTCTGGCTAGAATGCTGATTGGAGTGAGTCAGTGGGATCATATCACTCCTGTATTGTTCCTTCTACACTGACTCCCACTTTTATTTCCAAGCTCAGCTCAAGGTGCTGTTATTGACCTTTAACGTCATATACAGATTAGGTCGTCCTTCTTCCCTGCCATCTTTATCGTTTGTTTACTTTCGCGAATTTTTTAAAAGTCTCTGAATGTGCACTTGACCGTTTAGATTCGCTTTGGTAAGTACTTCTAGGCAGTTTCCTTCACGTTTTCTTCCGCTCCCCCCCCTCAATCGCTCAAACGTTCATGTGCATGGGAGGCGTTCCTCCCCCGCTCACCTTTTTCCCGTTCGGTGGGGTGGGGTGGGGTGGGGAGCTATCTTTTCCCCTTTACAAAACACTTCAAAATTGACTCACGTTCATAATTGGTCGTGCGACCTCGCTTTCATATATGTTCATATTTTAAATGCTTTTTGATGTCTGAAATGTTTTAATGTTTGAAATATTTTAATGTTTGCCACCTTGAGGACTCTAAATTGGGTGGGAAGGCAGCATAAAATTAAGTAAATTAAATAAATAAATACAATTTTATCTTTTTTTAGTGCTAACATTGACAAATGTCCTTCTCTTGTTAGACAGAGGAAGCTGGCTTGCATCCATCAATCTTAGAGATGCTTCTTTCACATTATCATACAACCTTTGCATAAGACATTCTTCTACTTTGACTTTGCTCCTGATCATTTTCACCATTCATCCGGTCATTTACATGTTTTCCCATTTGGGTTGGCAACATCATACTGTGTCTTCACCAAATGTATGATAGATAAACCCAGTTTAGTGGAGCAGTTCTTGATGCCAAAACTGCTTATATAGATAGTTGAGGCTACCATAGATCTAATAGCCATGTTCCTATAAGAGTGAAATGAAGATGTGTGCAAACCTAGCTCCTCCTCCTTCCCCTTTTTTCTCCTAGTTTAACAGTACTTACCTGTAGTATGCAAACACAGGTCTCTGTCTTAGCTGGAGTTAACTTTTTTCCTAACTTAATACTGCTTTAGGATACCAGTTAGTGAAAGGCAAAAGCCATTGGGATCCAAGTGCAAATGATGTGAATACAGACGAAGCTAAACATAAATTTTACTATTCTTGCTAATGAAAAGAAAAACATAAAATTATAAAAAGAAAAAACCATGTAGAAAAGCTTTGAGTAAAATAATTTAAACTGATAGGGTCCCTCTTAAAGTATATTAGCATTGGTATGATAAGAAAGTTGCTTGTTTTGGCAGCACGTATACTAAAATTGATGTGATCAATAACAAATCTGGTATCTATTCTAAGACTGGCAATCAGATTTCAAGAGTATAAATTCATTGCCTGTGGGCATTAAGAAATAATTTCTTTTAACTTGCCTATGTAACTGCATTGTAAAAATTAGCTGAGATCATTATCATGACTTTTGCAGGACATGTAGCTGGACCAGTGTCTTTATCCACTGGAGTAATTTGATGTAATGTTATTAGACGTGGCAGTATATGTCTTGGGACCAGATGCATGTAGAGGAATGATTTCTAAACTGAATTTTTAGTGCAATATTTTATCATAGAGGACTTTTTATAGCAATTAAATTTTACATTAATTAACTTGAGCTCTATGACTCAAGTGTAATTTATTTAGTGGAAAAGAAGGATAGGAAACTTAATTTTTTTACTGTTGGGAGTTTGCCCATAAAAATGCACATTTAATCAAAAGAACGAAGCAGACTGGCTGTTTCATTTTCGCTCCTAACAGTGACACTATGTGGATGAAGTCAAGAATGCACATAGAAGAAACTTGTTCTATGATAGTGAGAATTTCAAAGACAAACCTGTATTTTCTATTTAAATCCGCCTGTGCTTGAAGTAGTGTGTACCTAAATACATATATCTTACTGATGTACATCTTTCTCTTTGCAATTT
>NW_015198731.1:0-2123 GCF_001447785.1 Gekko japonicus | reverse complement strand
TAGAGACTCCACCCCATGACACTAAACCAATACACGCAAATATTCAGGATGTTGAAAACCAAGGCTCACCGTGAAGAGCTTCGAGAGGACCTCCACAAAGTGGGTGAGTTGGCAACAATGTGGCAGATGAGGTTCAATGTTGGTAAGTGTAATGGGATGCATATTGGGACAAAAAATCCCAACTTCAAGTATAGGCTAAGGGGGTCTGAACTTGCTGAGACTGAGAGGGGAAAAGACCTTGGAGTCATCGTGGATAGCTCAATAAAAGTGTCGACCCAATGTGCTGCATGGGTGAAAAGGGCAATTTCTATGTTTGGGATTATTAGCTGGAAGAAGTACAGAAGAAGGCAACCAAGATGATCAGGGGTGGTTGGAGCACCTTCCCTGTGAGGAAAGGCTGAAGAGTCAGTTTAGAAAAGATGTGACTAAGGAGGGACATGATTTTTATAAAATTATGCATGGGGCAGAGAGAGTTGACAAAAAGAAAATTTTTCTCCCTCTCCCCAAATACTAGAACTCAAGGGCATCCAATGAAGTTGATGGGCAGTAGGTTCAGGATGGATAAAAGGAAATACAGTTTTACACAGAGAGTGATCTAAATGTGGGACTCACTGCCAGAGAAGGTGGTGATGGCCACAGGAATAAACACCTTTAAAGGGGGATTAGATAGAATGATGGAGCATAAGTCTATCAGTGGCTACTAGCCACAGTGACTGAGGGGAACCTCTACTAAACCTCTGAATCCCAGATCCAGGAGACAACATCAGGAGAAGGCTTCAGCCTCCAAGCCCTGTTGTCGGCCATCCACAGGAACAGGTTGGCCACTGTGTAAGACAGGATGCTGGACTTGATGGTCTGACCCAGGAGGGCTCTTCTTATAGTCTTATGTAACAGGCTGTTCCGCTGTAATGCATACAATAAATACACACGTTCAACGTGTATTTTAAGCCGTTATGTCCTGTCTGGTTTAATGATGTTGGCTTGTGTGTAGTGGCTTGTTTTAATGGCACTGGCTTCATTGGCTTCATTTTTAGCGGCTTTGTTTTATTGTCCCAGTTGTAAGTCACCTCAAGCAGGTCGCCGAATAGATGGCATAAAACGTTTCTTTAAAAACAGTAATAAGAGGCTTTTTCAGTTGTCATCATGACTCCCGTCACTCTGGGCGGAAGAGAAGCGAGGGGCAGGCTCCAGGGTCTTGATTCAACTTTGGATCTGTCCCTCAACCTCAGATTTTGAAGGCTTCAGGGCAGTTACCTCACCTCTCCCCTTTCCTTCTCCTTGCTCCTATTTTACGAGGTCTAGGGGTGGACCTTTCTCTCTCTCTCTCTTCCCAGTACTCGTTCCCCCATCTCATTCCTCACAGGAGCCCAGCCTCATCCTCATTGGCCAGCATCCTTATCCCTTTTGAATCCGCCCGCCCTGCTCCTGCCCCTCCCACCTCAGAGGAGAGTAGCCAAGGGATTGGCTCGTTCCTCATTTCCTCATGCACACTCCCATCCCTCCTCCTCTCAGTCCAGCCAGCCTCACTGAGGGTGCCGGCCGCACCCTCCCAGGTGCCCTCCCTTAGCTGCCAGGGAACCTCTTGTTGGTCTGCAAGGTAGTAGACCGGGTCCTCCCAGGTAGCTTCTTTGCCTTTCTCCTGCCTGCTGTCTTTGGAAGAGGGGGATTTCCTGGGCCCCAGCTCCCAGATTCGGACTCGGGCCTGGCCCCCACTTCTCGCGGTGGTTGACAGCTATGCCTCTTCTTCCAACCCATCCTTCTCAGGGAGGGTGGGTGTCTCCGGGTCCCTGGGAGAGAGCGGCAGGAGGGATGTGTCTTTCTTCCCCTCCTGACATCCGTGTCCCTAAATACTGCCTCTGCCCAAGTTTATGCTCTCCTGCCATAGCATAGATTACATCACTGCAATGTTCACTATGTAGGGCGGCCCTTGAGAGATGTTCGGAACCTTCAACTGGTCTTGGCCCATCTACACTGGCTCACAATTTGACTCCAGGTATAATTCAAGGTGCTGGTCTTGACCTTCAAAGCCCTGTATGGTTTGGGACTGACGTACCTGATGGCTACTCCGTTATGTACCCACCCAACCACTACAGGAGAGGTGTTGAACTCATTTCTTACGAGGG
>NW_015198730.1:0-2149 GCF_001447785.1 Gekko japonicus | reverse complement strand
ATGTAACCTGGAAGAAACATCATGACTTCTGGGACATCAAGGCAACACCTTTACGGTAAATTTGGCTTCTACCGTAGAGTTTTTGGTCAAGTACTAGAGCATCACTTTCAATGTCCCAGACATGTGGGCAGTGATATGGGCACATCACTGCATGTCAGCAGAGCCTTCCTCCTGCTACCAGCATGTCCTCCCCCAATCCCCCACCATTTGGCAACCCTACTAAGAATGTAAAAAGAGCTCCTGATGGACCATACTAAGGGCTTATGTAATTGAGAAAAATTTTTCAAACAATGGCCATTCACATGCTAATCTCTGTTTATGGGAAAAAGGGAGTGCCCAGAACTTTGTAAACACAACACAATCTGTTCTCCAGGAGACCATCAGTGCTGCCTCTAGAAACAGCTGGACTGTCCTAGAACTAATGTCTCCTCTTACTCATCTTTTTTCTGAACTGAAAAGTTTTATAAACTTTTCTATAAACAAAGATTAAAGTTTCCAGGATTTTTCAGTTCAGAAAAAAATATAACTAAGGGAGACTTAATAGAGGTCTATAGAATTATGCAACAGGTGAAGAAAATTGAGAAAAATAACTTTGTCCCCATCCCATAATACTATTACTCAGGGGTACCCAATGAAATTAATGGGTGATAGGTTCAGGATGGACAAAAGGAAGTACTTTATTAATCAGTGAGGAATTGTGGGGAATTGTGGAATTCAGTGCCAGTGGGGCTTACAAGGATGTAGTGATGACCATGATCACAGAGGGCTTTAAAAAGGGATTAGACAGATTCATGGAGGATAGGTCCATCAGTGGCCTGTTGACTGAAGGGAACCTCCATATTTAGAGGCAGCAAACCTCTGAATGTCAATGCTAGGAAGTAACATCAGGGGAAGTCTTGGCGTTTATTCCCTGTTGCTGGTGCTCCAGACCACCATACAGAAGAAGAAGAGAAGATTGGATTTATACCCCGCCCTTCACTCGGAGTCTCAGAGCAGCTTACAAACCCCTTTCCCTTCCCCTCCCCACAACAGACACCCTGTAAGGTAGGTGGGGCTGAGAGAGCTCTGACACAAACTCCTCTTCAAGAACAGCTCTGACAGAACTATGGCTTGCTCAAGGTCATTCAGCAGCTGCAAGTGGAGAGGTGGGGAATCAAACCTGGTTCTCCCAGATTAGAGTCCGCACAATTAACCACTACACCAAACAGTAATCAGCCATTGTGTGAAAGTATGTATGTAGGTATGATGGACAAAAGGAGGAGTTTTCATTCCCTTCTGGGCAGAAATGGAAATAAGGTGAGCTATACTTTCTTCACTTGGGTTACTGTGTGGGCAGGAGGCATCACAATTTACTTTTAAACCTCCAAGGTTCTTTTGTGCTTAATCTCTATCCCTTTGACAGACACCAAGAAACCAAAAGTGAGATTTCACTGCTGCTAAGCATATTTCATGAGGCTTTTGAACCTCTCCATTGATTTCAATGGATGTAGAAAGATGTAAATCTACTGAGAATTGCACTGCAAATGTGGTGAATAATTGGATCTCACAGGAAAATTTAAAATGCTGTGTATGACCGTTAGTTCTAGTATGACATGGAGAATTCCAGATTTCTTAGTTCTCAGTTCAATGTCCTAAGCACAGAAACATCCACCATTAGATTTAGAAGATGCCAAATAACAGAAAAGAAGCAAATGGCATGTTATCTTGGAGCCTATCAGACCTTTCTTCTGTGTATTCATGAAGTAGTAAATGGGAGAAGTGGAGCAAACTGTGATCAGCTTCTGTTTAAGCAGAGAACGGAAACCAGCACAGCTGGAGGCAATTCTTGGCAAATTGATCAGGATTCCTTTACTTTTACTCAAGCTTAACTAATAAGTTGACTTCCATCATTTTATGCAATCAGTCTAAGGCTCCGATTCTATTTATGCTTACCTAGGAGTACATCCCATTGAACTCTGTAGGATTTACTCTCTGCAGGAATTAGCAGTAATAATCCTGAAATGTGTTTCATTTTTCCATGCTGATTGGGGGAGGTGAACATAGAGATTGTAGATGTTTTTAAAATTGTTAAACTTATATGCTTTGAAGGAGAAAATAAAACTGAAGTGATCTCAAATGTAATTTGATTACATGACAATATTGCAAAAAA
>NW_015198729.1:0-2090 GCF_001447785.1 Gekko japonicus | reverse complement strand
ACAAGGCAGTGATCCATGAGGGGGTGTTCAGAAGTAGGCCAGTGCAGCTGCTGTACCAGGCTTGCAGCCTATGCTCTGTCTCTTGGACCAGACTGTGATTCCAGTGGACTGTAGGATTCTGGACTTGACAAGATGAGTTCCAGGTGCTGCCTCCAGAGCAGGTGGGGCTGTTTCCCTCTCAGTCTATTTAAATACTGAGTAGGGAAGGAAATCGTGCTGGAGCTACCAGTTCATAAGGCTCCAGCTAGTTCCTGTGCCCCAGAACCAGGCTCCCCTTCTTGTAGCTGAACCTGGAGTCAGAACAATAAGTATGACAAGCCTGGAAAAGTGCTAAATAAACAAACAAAAATCAAGCTGATTTGAACATAACTAAAATTGCATGGAAGATGTTGTCAGAATGATATACCCAAACCCTTCCAAATCTATGTTAATGAACTTACTTGCAGTGATGTTTACTGATGTAGGGCATTCAAGTAATTTCCCCTGAGAAGGTTTTGCATCAGATATTGATGGAATGCAAGAAGATCCACCATGCATGGTGTAATGAAAAGGGTGGGGCTTTTTTTAGCCAGAAGCAGTGCAGGATGAGACCTGTTTATACTACAGCAAGGAATGGTAAAAAAAAGCCAGATTCTAAGCAATATTTCCCTTTTGTGTATGAGAATCTTAATAACCTTTGTAAATGCAGAGATGTATCTCAAGATACAGATTGTCAGAAATGTGATACAAGCTAACGAAAAGCCTTTACAAGTTCTGCAACAAACATATTATTGTAGCTTTGCTGTTTGCACAGGTTTATCGCTAATGTTTTGTCTCATGTAACATCTGATGAGACAGATGATAAAATGATGTTTGTTTATTTTGGGTGTTTCCTTTAGAAGTGGGTATTAGGATGCAGGCTGAGTAGATTTTGCTTGGGAAATACCAGTTTTGAAGATGCTATCTGGGGACAAAATCAGAAAGAAAACTGTGTGAGGGGGCTGAAGATGAAGCCACTTGGGCTGCATGGTCTCTCTGCAGATGGAGGGTAATAGATCTGCTACCCTGTATGGCATGCTTCCTTAGTTCCCTATCCTCTTTATATTTTAAAATAAAACAGATTTTACAAAGATGCCGTGTTTTCTCAATGCTCTTGCCTTCACAGAACATGAAGCCCAATAGTGTTACTTCTAGAAATGCCTTTTTAAAAATGTACATTGTTCATAGACCACCTTTCTTACTGGGACTCAAGGAGGATGACCAGAGTCAATACAATCAATAGGATGGGACATTAATCAATAATGCAATAGGATTAGCGTTGTAGAACTAACCAGAAATCTAAAAAAAAAAAGGAACTGAAGCAAAGCATGAGTATTAACAAGACACATTAAATGATGCAAAATTACATAGTAAGATCCTACTTACAGTGAGCTATGTACAGTGGTCCCTGATCATTTATCCAAGTAATAACCCCGGGGTTCTTAACTGAGTCAGCCTTATATACTTGGGGAAGTGCCTATGTGTTTAAAAGGGAAGTGAATGGTAATCATGTCAGGAGTTAGAAGTGCTGGGACACCAAGGAGTTCTCCTGCAGAAACCCCACTGAAATATGCTCAACTTGGTCTTATGCACAAATATACTGCTGTTTATTCCAATTGATTCCAGCAACTTCCATGGGTCTTGTTACTGGACATCTGTCAGGAACCTGGATACTGTTCATGTTAGAGGGCCAGAGGCAAGAAGCAGGGCCAAGATCAGACCAGAGAAATCCAGAGAGCCAGGGCAAACTTGAGCAGAGGAATCTTAAGAAGTCAAGGTGACATTTCAAGAGGTCAACTGGTTTAAGCTCAGGAAGGGAGCAGGTAAGCTATGCTCAGACTGGACCAAGTCCTCACTTGCTTACACACTTTCCAGAGTGGAGAAGTTTCTTGCAAGCCCAGCCTTTACAGTACATGCAGTTTTGTGATTGGCTCCTTAGGTCATGCATTGGCCAAGTGATCTCAAATCAGAGCAGAAAGTGCAACATTTGTTATATGCAGGCTACAGCAGCTAGCCCCACGGTAAGGTGCTGGGCCTGAAACAGTAGGAGCCTTGGTTCAGTTCCCACCCTG
>NW_015198728.1:0-2321 GCF_001447785.1 Gekko japonicus | reverse complement strand
CAGGTTGCCACCTGCCTAATTTCAGAAGCTGTAGGCACCCAAAGCAGGAGGCACCCAAAGCCTCCAAAGATGATCACAGTGGACAGCAGTGTTCCCTCTAAACTGAATTTGTGTGAGCTAGCTCACAGTTTTTTAGCCTCCGGCTCACACATTTTTGTCTCAGCTCAGGAAGCGATGGCTCCGGAGCAAACTAAAGTTACGCAGCAGCCCAATCGCTCGCTCCCAACTTGAAAGCCAGTAGCTCACAAAGTAGACGTTTTGCTCACAAGACTCCACGGCTTATAGGGAGCATGGGTGGACAGGTCGGTCCAGAAGGGAGTAGGTAGTTCTTCAGGTATGCTGGTCCCAAGCCTAGGACTTCAAAGGCCAACACCAGCACTCTGCCTGGGTACAAACTGGAAGGCGGTGTAGATGTGCTGACACTGACAGTGGAGGGATATGGAGTGATACGGTCCCGCCAACCTGCTCCCATCGACAAGCTGGTGGCAGCATTCTGTACCAGTCACAGTACCCAGAAGAGTGTATTGCAGCCATATAATCTAGATGGAACCCAAGCATGCATCACCAGGACTTGATCTTTTTTGCTCAGGAAAGTCTGCAGCTGGCCCGCCAGTGGGGTTAGGAAACACCTGGGGAATTTGGGGGGGGAGCCAGGGCAGAGCAGGGTTTGGGGAGTGGCATGTTGTTTGGATTAAGCCTCAGTTTATTAGCCTGCATTGTTTCTACAGCTTCCCTGGGATGGGCAAAAAGCACAAGGCAGAGCTGAGCGTCATCCATATATTGGTGATCCCCGCGCGACCTCAACCAGTGGTCCCATGTAGACATTGAAAAGCAATTAAAGGACAGATTTCGGCGCAATGTCCAGGGGTACTTGACCTCTGGGTAACCAGATGGATACAACTATTTTATTTCATTTATTTTATTTATTTATTTATTTATTTATTCATTCCTTCGATTTATATACCGCTCACCCCCTAAGGGCTCTGAGCAGTTTACATTATACAATTCATACAATTCCTACCTAAGGGCCACACACATACAATGGAGGGAAGTGACTAACCTAACAGGCACCCTATAGCGAAGTCTTGTTGTTATAGTCTCTCTGCGGGAGGTCTTTCCCAATCCGGCGATGGCGTCTACTAGGGTATGATGAGGGGAAGTCCTTTGCCGTTCTAAGGTCCTGGCCACATGGGCCAGATAACGCGGAGGGAGGGGAGGCGTGGCTGTTTACCCTGGAGCAAAATAAAGTGCGGTAGCCTGATCACACGGTCCCCCGACTCTCCGCGCTTAGGCTGTTAGCTGGCGATCACACGGCGCTGCTGGAGTGTGGCAAAGAAGCCGTGCGGCAAGCGTTTCGCGTGTGTGCGCACGCGCAGTTCCACAGAACGGCACTGCTGTCAGTTACGTGTTTGTGCGCATGCGCTTACGAAAAAATCCAGTTTGCGATGGGACGTGGACGGGCGCCGGATGCCACGGGATACTAGCATTCCCGCGATCAGACGCCCGCCCCTGCCCCACGTTTCCTGGATACTAGTGCACTCTCTGTGGTACTTTTTTACTGCGCATCTTTGGTGGGACGCCATGTGCTGGCCACGGGTGCGCCACGCTTCCCAGATGTTGCTGTGTGATCACGCCCAGAAAATCCACCTGACATTCGTGCCTTTTGCGCGTGACGGGGGGCCTAAGCTAGTTGTGAGTTTCAAGGAAGCCCTGCCAAATTCCTCACCTTTCGCATTGCCAGAGGCGGACATAATGAATCCCCTTTGATTAAACGAGCAGCATAAAACATGAGCTGTGTTGCGGGGGGAGGGTCGAAATTCGCACTTAATAGATAACAATGTAAATACAACTTCTTCAAAGCGAATTCTGTTAATACCACCAGAGGGACGGCAGGACCTGTAACCTTGATACATGCCCCCTTCCCAAACATATTACAGGTTGACTGGGCATGAGATGGGGGCTAGCCAAACCTTATGCCATCTCTTGTGCCATCTCAGGGCTTGGCCACCTGAATTAGGGATGCCAGCCTCCAGGTGGGACCTGGGGATCTCTGGGAATTAAAGCCAATCTCCAGATTATAGAGGCCAGTTCCGGGCTGGGAAACACCTGGAGACTTGGGGGTGGACCCTGTGGAGGGCAGAGTCTGTGGAGGGGGGGACTTAAGTGCTATGGAGTCCCCTTTCCAAAGCAGCCATTTTTCTCCAGGTGAACTGATCTCTGTCGCCTGGAGATCAGTTGTGATAGCAGGGGATCTCCAGCCAACGCCTTGAAGGTGGCAACCCTAATCCCACGGCATGGGTGGATCAGGCCTTAGAGGGATG
>NW_015198727.1:0-2238 GCF_001447785.1 Gekko japonicus | reverse complement strand
TTTTCTACAAAAAAAAGCCCTGACTGTATCATTCTGTTCCCTCAGATTATTATGGTCTGTCTCCATTTTTCAACTGGAACCTTGAGAAAATACAGAGACCCAGTTTCATCCACACATCCCATCCCAGTGGTGGAACTCTTTGGGAAGCGCAGAAGTATATGGATATATCAATGAAGGTGGTAAACACACAGATACTCTGGCTCAATTAAAAATGAGCAGAGTCACAGATTGGTTTGTTGTATGCTTTTACAGAGCTTTTAAAGGAGATAAGACAAATTCATGGACAATAGCTCCTTAAATGGCCAGTGAGTCTCTATGCCTAACTTACTATGCAGGGTTGTTATGAAGCTCAAATGAGGAGGGAAGAGCCACATATACCATCCCTGGTTAGCTCCCAATCTATTGAAAGTTCTGACTTCATCTATACAGCCCTAACAGTCATTCTTTTATATAAATTGCTGTTACCTCTGAATTTTACTGTTTTTTACAAATTTTCTGCTTGCCCATTGTTGGTGGGCAAGGTTTATTAGTTTTTTAAAGAGTTATATAAAACAAAAGAAGAGAGCCATACACTTCAAAGGTATCCAGCCATTGCCTCGTTCATAACATCTTTAGAGACATAATTCCCTTTTTCCCTTTGTTAATCTATAGTCCACAACAGATGACATTAAGTAAAATTCCCAATAAACAATTCATTTTTTCTATATCCTACCTGCTATTATGATTATTAATCAGCTTTATAACAATAAAAACATAAAAATATAAAAGAAAAACAACAACACAGGTATATCACAGCAGTTAGACAGTTCAAATTTCTTATATAATATCAATCTAGTCCCTTTAAGATATTCTTTCAAAATTTCAAAAAGTATTGTTAGCTAACAGTCATTCTTTTATATAAATTGCTGTTACCTCTGAATGTTACTGTTTTTTTAAAATTTTCTGCTTGCCCATTGTTGGTGGGCAAGGTTTATTAATTTTTTAAAGAGGTATATAAAGCAAAACAAAAAAAGAGCCATACACTTTTTGATGAGTTTAATGTAATGTAATTTTCTTGTAATGAGCCTTTGACTCTGTTTGTTGGGATCTGTCCTGAGCCCATTTAAGGAGGGCAGAATAAAAATCCAAATAAATAAATAAATAAATCATGAGTTTGATCCAGCTGTTCCTCCATGGATGGGGTGCTTATATATTTCCTTCCTCATGTTAGCCTCACAGCCACTCTGTGAGGTAAGTCAGGCACATTGCTGAGTGAGATTTGAACTTCCCAGCCCGAGCCCAATGCCCCAACCATGACAGAACACTGGATCTCAGTGGAAAAGCCGCATACAGAGGCATCATGTCTCTGATTGCTTCATGCTTGGGACCAACAGCAGAGGAGAAGCACCTAGATGGCCACTATTGGACTAGATCAGTCTCCAATTCATCCGGGCAAGTTGATGTTCTTGGTTGGTCGATCCAATGAGCTGCTATTCTCATGCTGGATAAATTCAGAAAATCTTAATATTCTCATGAAGGCAGCAATTACTGCATGAAGGTGTGGCTGAAAGATTCATCTGTGGAGAAGGGCAGTGGAGAGGAAGTTCCACCATGTTGATATGTTCACCGAATGAGAGTACTTGAAGACTGAAGCTCAGTTTTCCAGCTCAGCTGGATTCCACTTGGCTTATTTACCCCTTTCAACAACAACAACAACAACAACAACAACAACAACAACAACAACAACAACAACAAACTTTCAACAACAACAACAACAACAACAACAACAACAACAACAACAACAACAACAACAACAACAACAACAACAACAACAACAAAGATTTGTCATTGTTACCTCTGTCAAAATTAAATAAAAGGGGATAATCTCCCACCATCCATTACTTTACAGCTGTTAAAATACTTCACCTTTCTGACATTCACTGAAAATAGGGCTTGCTTTCCAGCTGCTTTATCTTTTGTCCTAGATCAAACATCACCCGGTTTATTTTGTCAATAGGTTTTATACGCTACTGCCATGCAGGACAAAAGCACTTAAGTCAAAGATGTAGTTCCTTAAAGTGCAAGGGAATGGGTCAAGCAAGGTCCTGCAACCTCTTTCTGATAAGGATACCAAATAAATCCTTTCCCATGTTCTACCAACAGAATTTAATCTACCAACAGAATTTATTGAAAACATTTGTATCATATTTTTAGTATCACGTGAAAGAGCTATAAAAACTTTTTTTGAGGTTTGCATGA
>NW_015198726.1:0-2156 GCF_001447785.1 Gekko japonicus | reverse complement strand
CTTAGAGGGAGCATTGGTCCCAATCCCCATTGCCACTGGGATGTCAAGCCCATTGGGGCATATCATAGATAGTAATCTAAACAGGTAGAAGACCCAAAAAGAGACCAACTTTCCACCTAATATATACTAGAGGACTCAATAATATAACAAGCTAACTATCAAAACTCAGTATGTTCAGCAATGTCTTCAAAGCACCACTGGCAAACAATCAATTCCGTAGAATATCTAGATGCCATAGGATTGATTGAAAGCACTGTCCCAGATAGCTAGCACTAATAATACCTATGGAACACTGTAACAACATATGTACATCAATCGTTTCCAGTAAATCCACTGATTTAATATAAGCATAAGTTTAAAAAAAATGCCCATTAATACTCTAACCAAACGTATAATATTCAATTTCTCATAGATTGAGCAAAAGTGGTGAGGCATAGTCCTGGGGGGGGGGGGCTAGTCCTGGTCAGACATAGGACTGCCCTGCAGGGCCTGTGCAAAGGACCACAACAAGGGCTGTGCAACGCCCACAGCATGGCTGTAGGCTGCTGGGTGAAACTCTATAGTTCCTCCAGGAAGGGTGGAGAGACTCATCCCACTCTGGCAGCCAGCACAGCAGGGTAAGGTGAAGCCCGCCCAATTAATTGGGCAGGATCTGTTGATGTTGCAACTGCCCAAGCTGTGAGGTGAACAGGCTGGCTAGATAACTCCCAGCTGTTGTGGGGAGTGCATGTGGGGGGGGGAAGACTATGCATTGCAGCCACTTCGATCAGGGGTTCCAGGTCAGGGAGGCAGATGGAACAGTCCTCAGG
This sequence comes from Gekko japonicus, assembly GCF_001447785.1. Lineage (NCBI taxonomy): Eukaryota > Metazoa > Chordata > Lepidosauria > Squamata > Gekkonidae > Gekko > Gekko japonicus. The sequence continues at coordinate 1,347 of NW_015198726.1, read as the reverse complement.
CTGCCAGCCAAGACTTCTCCAAGAGGGGCAGGAAGACTCAACCTGCTCTGGCAACCAGTGCAGCAGGGTCAGGCCAATGCCACGGCTGCCCAAGCTGTGAGGTGAACACGCTGGCCAGATCCCTCCCAGCTGTTGCAAAGACGAGTGTGCATGGGGAGTGTGTGTGTTGGAGCTGCTTCACTCAGGTGTTCCTGGTCAGGGAGGCAGATGAAGCCTATGCATATTTAGATACAATCAACCCTCCAAATGCTCCATGGTCATGCCATTGCCCTTCCATCAAATTTAATATTCCCTGCAGTCTTCTTCTGTATAGGAGTTCAAAAGGGCAAACCCAGCTGATGCTTGAGGTGCCTCCCTCACAGAAAATAGTAAGAGATCCAGATACAAGTCCCATTGGGTCAGCCCGTCATGCGCCAACCAACGAAGCATAGTTTTAAGCATTTGGTTGAAATGTTTCATCAAACTGTCAATTTGTGGATGCCCTACTGAGGTGAAGAGATGTTTGATCCACATTGCTGTAAAGGAGGTGCCGCAGTCCATCAGTATTTCTCTCAGAAGACTGACATGTGAAAAGAAATGGAGGGTGTACTTGATAAAAGAGAAAAGGGAGGAAACTGGGAAGTTTTAGGGAAGGGACATACAACCTGAGATCCTGGGCTTGAGTTCTGGTGAGGTCCAGGGCCAAACACAGCTGATGTCCAATGAGCACAGTGAGGAGAAAAAACAGAGCCTGCAAGGCAGATACAAGCATGTTGAGGTAGTGGGGAAACCTGGCACACTTTCCACTGACCTGGGATCATCTTTTTATGGGGAAGAGTCCCATAGTTGGAAATGGGAACCCACTTTCCCAGGAACATGATTGGTCCAAGATGTAAAGCTTGAATTTGACCAGGCAGTTTGAAGGTAACTGCTGTCAACTTTGGTGAGGGAGAAAAGGGGGAAATACCTAGATTAGGCTATTGTGAACCAAATCTGCATGGGCGCAAGGAGCCTAGGTGAGGCAACATGATTGACATACTTTAATTGGGTTGAGCCAGATCTACATTGACACAAAACTTCAGGTGAGTCAAGATAGCTCCTGAAACAGGATGGAGCACAAATTAATGACTTGAGTGCCCTTCTTGATTGAGTAAAAAAAAGAAAAAAGAGGAACAGGGCGTTGGTTAATATAGGTCCCGTTCACACTAGGGGATTTGGGCCGGGAGCGGGACAGATCGGGGGCAGAGCAAACGGCCGCAAAAGTCTTTTGCTATTGAAAACGAAGTCTTAGTGTTATTGAGAACCCTGAGCTGGGGGAGATTACACTTAATCAGTTTTTGATGCCAGCACACCCTTTCTCTCCTGTCC
>NW_015198725.1:0-2119 GCF_001447785.1 Gekko japonicus | reverse complement strand
CTCCTCCTCCTCCTCCTTCTTGTTTTCTGCATAATGGGAAAATGCCTATGAAAAGCAGTGTGCCTCCAACGGAGTATAAACTATGTGCATTGTGCACACACCAACTTCCAAGAGCAAATTAAAGTAACAACTATAAATGCAAACACAGCACCGTGAGATCAGTTTCATCTCTAGCTATACTGAGTCGGAGCCCAATCTGGTCTGTTATCAGAGTGCTTTCCTCCTGTATGACTTGTGATGAGACGAGAATCTTTTCTTCCACCTGATCTAGCCCAATACTCTTCTGCTAGATAAAAAAATATCAATTGAACTGTTTCAAGCCACGGAAAACAGAGTCCACCAAACCCTTAACATGCCAACAAATATGGAAAACAAAACAATGGGACACAGACTGGAAATACTCCATCTATACATTCTAATTTTGAAATAAAGGGTATGGCAAAGCCTTCAGCAACTGTCAGCCCATCACATTAATTTCTCATGCAAGCAAAGTGATGGTCAAAGTCTTACAACAGAGACTTAGCATATATGGAACAAGCAATGCCGGGAGTTCAAGCCGGATTCAGAAAAGGAAGAGGCACTAGAGATCATATCGCAAATTTACACTGGTTACTGGAGCATGCAAGAGAATTCCAGAAGAAAATAAGCTTGTGTTTCATAGATGACAGCAAAGCCTTTGACTGCGTGGAACATAAAAAGCTGTGGTTGGGTTTTTTAAAAAATGGGCGTGCTACAGCTTCTGATTGTTTTGATGTGCAACGTATACTCTGGACAAGAGACGAGGTTGATGTTGGTTCCTTATTCCCAGTTCTTTATTCATTCCTTATTTGTGACTTATTCATGAATTCATCCAAAAACACTGAGGAGAGTTTGAAAGCTCTAAACCCCGAAATAAGGTCTGGACCACCACACATCATATAGTCCCAGGTTCTTGTGCCAGCTGCTCCGAAGTGCAGTGCCCCCAGGACAATCACACAGCAAGAGGCTACTGCTAGGACAGAATAGGGAGAAACAGAATGGTTTCCGGCTGGCAAAGGGGTCAGACAAGGATGTTTTTATCTCCCTGTTTGTTCAATCTGTACGCAGAAAAGATCATAAGGAAAGTTGGATTAGTTTTAGATGAAGGTGGAGTGAAAATTGGGGGAAGGAACATTAACCATTTGAGATATGCAGATGATGCCACATTACTGGCAGAAAACAAAAGACTTGAAACAACTACTGATAAATCTTAAAGAAGAAAGTGCCAAAGCAGGGTTACAGCAGAACATCAAGAAGACACAATTTGGCTGCGGTCACACACACTAAATAATCCACTTTCAATCCACTTTCCAACTGGATTCTTACTATGTGAACTGGCAAAATCCAATTTGAAAGTGCATCGGAAGTGGATTATCTAGGATGTGTGACCACAGCCAAGTAATTACTAGTGAAGAATAACACAATTTTAACGTCGATGATGAAGAAATTGAAATTATTATAGATTTTCTATTCCTTGCCTGAGATCATCAACCGAAAAAGAGATTGCAACTGAGAAATCAGAAGGAGATTGAGACTGGGAAGGGCAGCTATGAAGGAACTGGAAACGATCCTAAAGTGTAATGGTGTGTCACTGGTGGCCAAGACCAAGAGAATTCATGCTGTAGTATTCCCCACTACTAGGTATGGGTGTGAAGGCTGGACAATGAAGGAAGCTGACAGGGAGAAAGTTGATTCATTTGAAATGTGGGGTTGGAGGAGATACTGTGGACAGCCAAAAAGGGGAAAAAAGAGAGAGAGAAGACAAGTGGGTTCCAGATCAAATCAAACCTGAATTCTCTCTAGAAACTAAATTTTATGTAGAAACTAGTGTGGTCAATCATAATTTAGTCACATCATGAGAAGACGACTCACTGGAAAAGACGATAATGCTAGGAAAAGTTGAAGGCTGTCCGAAAAGAGGGAGATCCCACGGGAGATGGATGGTATCAATAAAGGAAGCCATGACGCTCAGTTTGCAAGACCTGAGCAAAACTTTTAATGACGGGGCATTTTGGAGGTCATTAATATGTAGAGTCCCCATAATTCAAAGCAATTTGATGGCACTTCTTCGCCCAAATTCACTGCCACAGGAGGTGGTGGC
>NW_015198724.1:0-2045 GCF_001447785.1 Gekko japonicus | reverse complement strand
ATATGAGAAGCCATTGACCACTGTGAACAAACTAATTTAATTGGAATGCTCTGTTTGGTGAAGGGGGTAAGAGAGAAAACCATTTGGAAAGAGCAATCCCAGCGAGGACTTCTGTTTCAGAAGCAGCAGATTAATATTGGGAGTAGGGTTGTCAGACCCCCCCCCCCAGGGGAGGGTGGGTTCGCCCAGGGGTCATTTCGTAAAAAAAGAGGTGCAGGAGCTCATTAACATAACTCATTAGCATGACATATTTGCATATGCCACACCCCCTGACATCACCAGAAGTGTGTCAGAAGGGAAAACCCACCGCTCAGACTCCACTGGACTGTTTTGGATTGCTAGCTATTCGGGGGGGGGGGGAATGCGCAGATCTGTCCTCGCAGAGGAGGGAGAGCTTGTATCTGAATAAAACTTGGCCTGGACTGTTTTGGCCTGGGGGGAGCTCTGCAACTTCCCTGGCTGCTTCTTGCTCTGACTGAGGGCTGCTGGGAGCAAGGGGTGGGGCTTGTTGCATGTGCCCTCCCCCTGGGCTCTTTACTGCCGGAGCTCTGCTCCTGTGCGCTCCTGCAGGAAATGACCCCTGGGTTTGCCCCCAGCCAGGACGTGCCTCCAGCCACTGCTTAGTTGGCCCCCGGGGGGGGGGGTTACCTGGAGAAAGAGAAAGGCCCAGGCTTCATTGCTGGTGTTGCACAGGGAGTGACATCACCACACCAGCAACATCCATGGCATTTGGGCGAAAAACTCTATGGTAGAAGATGGATTTACCATAGAGCTTTTGCCCAAATACCGGAGCATCACGGTGACATCGCAGTGTGATGATGAGGATCTCCTCAGCTCGAGGAGAAAGGAATTATGGGAAAGTTGTGATTTTCTCAGAATGAGAAGTGAAACTTCATTACTAAGAGTCATTACATCAGGAGTGGTATACTGGGACGTTGCACTGTAGATATAAAAAGCAGGGCAATTGCTGTCGATTAATTTGGGCGACAGTTCATGGGACAGACCACAATATCCCCAACTTTTCCATTCCTCTCTTTCCATTACCCAGCGGGTACTGATGCTAACTCAGCATAAGGGCAGGGAATATACCAACGCGGTACGCTACTGCTATTGGTCACTAAGAACAATTAGGTGGGATGTAATAACAGCGATGTTTCCACACAGGTTCCTCTTCCTATTAAAGAAGAATTGCTATTTAATGATCTTATATTTTCACTAATGGTGGGAGATTAAAGCTACTAGCCACCAGGTGAATACTAATGGAGATTCCTTAAGCAAATGAGACGATCAGTGCTTTAATTTTTAATAAATTGCAGAAGACACCATTTGTCTTCCCCTCCATTCAGTCCCAAGGATATCACATCTGCATCATAAGGCCTTCCATGCCAGTCAACTAGGGGAACATATAAATATCAGAAATATAACCAAATTTGGGGAAGGTGGCATGATATAGCCTGATCTTGTCAGATCTCAGAAGATAAGTGGGGTCACTACTCGGAAGGGAAGATTGCCCAGGAAGAATTTGCAGAGGAACGCAAAGGCAAACCATCTCTGCTTCTCACTTGCCTTGTAATCCTCTTGCTAAGGTCACCATAAGTCAACTGTGACTTGATGGCTTAAGAACATCAGAAGGGCCCAGATGGATCAGACCAGTGGTCCATCAAGTTCAGCATCCTGTCTCACACAGTGGTCAACCAGTTCCTCTGGAGGGTCAATAACAGGGCATAGAGGCCCAGGCCTTCCCCTGATGTTGCCTCCTGGCTCTGGGATTCAGAGAATTTGTGCCTCTGAATGTGGAGGTTCCCCTCAGTCACCATGTTTAGTAGCCATTAGACTTACCCTCCATAAATCTATCTAATTCACTTTTAAAGCTATTTATTCTTGTGGCCATTCACAACATCCTCTGGCCTTGAATTCCACATTTTAATCACTCTCTGTATTTCTTGTAATATAGTAGTATACAAAAAAGTGGACCCGCGATACTCGCGGGGGGGTGGGAAGAACTCCACACAGAGCAGCAGCAGGAGGAAGCAGCAGCAGCAGGT
>NW_015198723.1:0-2193 GCF_001447785.1 Gekko japonicus | reverse complement strand
GCTCTCCCTCATCCACGCCCCTGACACAGCTCCCCTGGTGCTTGTGAGTCTGATCTGAACCCTGAGGTGCCTGGCACTGAGAACCACAAGGCTAAATCCAAGCTGGGACAAAGCTTTTGGAACTCCCTGTCACAGGATATTCATCCCGTCTCTTTCTTTTTGGTCTCCCAGAGATCTGTGGCACCTGTAGCTTCTTCTCTCAGGGAGGCCTTTCTTACCGCCTGAACCCATCCTGTCTCCTCCTGAGGGTGTGTGTGTGTCTTCATTTGGTTCTGCTTCTTTGGGTGCTTTGACTACATTCTTTTTTGCTGCTTTCAGTATTTCTGCTGGATTTTTTTTTTTAAAGGCCGTTTTTGTATTTTGATTTTATTGTGCGGTGCTGCTTAGAGGGGGATAGATTTTTCCCCCAGATACAGCATTGTCTGTGTATTTCTTTTTACTTGCTGAGTTGCGCCGAGGCACCCAGCCGCCTCCGCAACCATGGCTGCTGCTGCTCCCATTCCCTAAGGGCATTCCACAGGTGGCGGCAGGGGTTGGGGCGGTCATGCCCAGAGGCACCTTTCCCGGTGCCTCTGCCAGGTGTCTTTAGAGAGTGGGTGGGGCCAGGCGGGGCTTGTGCAAAGCAGGGCTTCTGATTGGCCACTGGAGATCTGATTGCCTATGCAGATTAAAAGTGTTAAATAGTGGGTTCCACGGATGAGCAGGCTCGAGTCTAGTGATCAGCTCAACTTTGTTGTCGAAGGCTTTGACACAGAGAGTACTCCATCTTTCTGTGCTATACCTCTGAGGATGCCAGTCACAGCTACTGGCGAAATGTCAGGTTCTACAATGCCAAGACCACGGCCACACAACCCGGAAAATCTACAGCAACTAATCAGCTCAACTTTATTTGGGATTTCAGCAACAGCAAGACAAGACTCCAGAGCCTCAGCTCTGTTAAATAGCACACAGTTGCCACACCCAAACACATCCCACTCCCAGTGATAGGCTATTTACATAACATTACTACTAGCTTGGTTACTTTCAGAATCCTGGCAGGCTATTGTTCTTCTGCTCCAAGCTCAGCCAGTCTCTGGGGTGATTCCATCAGGGATGATTCAGTCCAAATACAGAACAAAAAGAGATGCTGTTAAACTGAATTTTTGCCTGACATTTGGATGGGTTACTATTAGATTTACGCATAACCTTTCTCTCTGACATTGTGTGGCTGGCTCCGCCTCCTAATTTTGTTGCTGCACCCACCACCCTGTGGTAGACTTCCAAGATGCCCTCGGACTCCAGACAGCTGGAGGCAGCCACCTCCCGTAAGGTGTACTGGGACCTCCGTTATGCATCGATCCCAGCATGAGCTCCTCTCAGTCAGGGCTTATCCCTTCAGATCCGTCAAAGGGAGATAGTTCTGGGCATATGGGGAAACTATGGAAGGGTGCGTGGGGCCGAGAGCGGTGTGGCACGAGGGGATGGGAGGGGCCAGGGAGCAAGGCTCACCCGCCCCACAGATGGAGACACAGCTCTGGATAACTCCAGACTTTGGAGCTGAACAGCAGCAGGGAAACAGTACGAGGTCTGGCGATAGGGCGAGCATTGCAACCTCCCTGTGCATCGTCTCTGGCCCCTGTGCCTTTGCAAGCTGCTCCGGGAAGCCACAGGGGGGCGGGGGGGAGAGACCCTCGCCATCACAGCATGCCTGTGAGTGGGGTGGACTTGCTGGATGGATGGCGGCCTGCTTGGGATGCTGCAGGAGATGGGTCTGGAAGTGGTGAGAGGCAGGGTCCACTCTGGTCCCTGCAGCCAGCCCCTAATGCACTGGGAACGTCCTCCTCCCAGGTCTCCACCCTGTGGTCTCAAACAGAGACATGTGCAGTGATGGTGAACAGCATGGTGGCCATGCCTGTGGGGCCCACCTCACCACGGCAGGGGCTCCATTTGGCTGGATCCCCCCCGTGCATGCTGTAGCCGTCCGAATATCACTTCAGCCGTGTCTGCTTCATCTGCCACTGGTGGGGGGGGGCCTGTACCAGGACAGGGGGAGTTTTACCATTTCTGTTGCTTGGACACCTCTGGGCTACAGCCCTGTTTTTGATGGCAGAACTTTCTGCCAGTTTGGGGGGGGGGAGGTGTTTTCTGGACTGGAGAGACTTAGGGAGCCAATTAACTCCTGCCGTACCCCAGGGAACATCTCTTTCTGCACCA
>NW_015198722.1:0-2152 GCF_001447785.1 Gekko japonicus | reverse complement strand
GCATGTAGCTTAAACATGTAACTACAACAATAAAACTATCAAACATCTGAGAAGCTTGGTTTGTGATAAGATAAAATGGATGACTTGTACCTCATTTGAGTACAGGGATCCCAAATCTTGTCATGATAAATCAATATAAACATGATAAACAAAATAGTTGAAGACATGGCTCTTCTAAATAAAGTGTACAAGTAACTATCATTTATTAATTATCCATACACAAGTAAGCACTAAGAACAGTGGCCCGAATTCAGAGGTATGCAGATAAGAATCTTCTATTCAAACAGGTGTCTGACCAACTGTTTGGGGGAGGAAAGAGATGCTTGTATTCAGTCCTCCCAACAAATGGATCAGCCACCATATCATCTCTTTGGTGGCTTGCATATGGTGCTTAGCCCTGACTAGGGATGGGCATGAACTGGGAAAATGGAGATACGTGGTGGTTCGTGGGGTCTCAAAAACCATGGTTCATGAACCTCCACAAACTTTTCCATTTACCAAACTGGTTCAGGTTTGTGAGGTTCGTGGAACTTCCAAACTGGGGGAATGAAAGGTATCACTGAACTGGCTTGCATCCATTAGATGAAAGCCAGTTCAGCGATCCCTTTCGCTCCCTGCTGCAGAAGCTGCAGCAGCTCTCGCAAGTAAACCCAGAAGGCATTTAAATGCCTTCTGAGCACACTCGTGTTGTGCCGTGGCGGCAACACGACTTGCAAGTGAAACTCTACAAGTGTTTGTAGAAAGTGGGTAGGGCCAGATGGGCTTTGGAAAGTGGTAGGGCCAGGAGAGTTTCCGATTGGCCACTGGAGTTCTGATTGTCTGAGCTGATTTCTAAAAACGTAGGTTTGGGAGCGGCTGCCACCACAGCACAAGGTTCTTCACTGAGTGACTGATGGCAGGCTGTGTGTGTAGGCCAAGAAGAGTCACAATTAGAGTTAAGCATAGCCTCACTCCCTGACATTTTGTGGCGGCACCCACCACCCTGTATCAGAATTCCAAAGGGACCTGCAGACCCCTGATGTAGTCATTAGAGTGTTGGACTATGAGCTCAGACACTCAGGGTTGAATTCCCCCCTCTGCCATGGAAGCTTGCCCGGTGACTCTGGGCCAGTCACACACTTTCAGCCTAACCTACCTCACAGGTATTTCTTGTGCAGATAAAACTGAGGAGAACCGTGTAAACTCCCACTGGGGAAAAGGACAGGGTGTAAATGAAGTAAATACAACTCAAAGTGTACACAATAAGCACAGGAACCATTCCCGATAACTGTGATTGACACTAACAGGATAATTTTGTTACATCCATCCATTAGATAAGTTTTGATGCCTCTGAACAGATTTGTTGCAGCAGCAGTAGGTGAACTTATCATGAACAATTAAAGTGCTTTCTTTATACACTTTTTTGAGTTCTGGATAGAAATGTCACAAACTGCTATACTTCCCTTTCCTTCTGTGCTCCCTCTCTCTCTCTTTCTCTCTCTCTGTATTGCGGAATGAGGGTTCCTTTCCTGAATCTGATGAAATGGTTTCTGAACCATAAAAGCCCTGTGCTCTGCTATATCTGTTGGGCTTGGATCCTAAGTGCCATTTCGGTTGGCAGTAGGCACTTTTGCTTACAAAAGAGGGGGGGAGGAGATTTTTGACAAATGCCCCCTCTTCCTGAGGTCCCAAACACACTTTGACCCCAATAATGTCCCTGGGTCCCACTGACCCAACGGCACAATTTTAGGGGGAGGAGGAGACTGCCATAGAAGAGGGGAGGCAAGAAACGTACTGTGTATGCAGCTTTGCTTGTCTATGTGGGATCCAAGCTTTAGTCTTTAAGGTTCCACAAAAGCCTTATTTATATTTGGGGCATTTACAGTGCAGAATTACACCCTGTTAAGCCCATGAGCTCTGCTTGAACCCTTAGTCACAGAAGATTTCATTTTATCACTGCTTACTTTAACATTCTCTTGCCCCGGTCACACAGGCCGGATATCGTGGGGGGGAGGCGTGGCTAATTGCCCCGGCGCAGTTTGATGCACGATTACATGATCAGACGCACTGGCGGCACACCACGGGTCCTTCCCTCGGCGCCGGTGGGTAAACGAGGGACCGGAGGGAAATGCTGTGCGCTGGCACGATCACATCACGGGTGTCTGGAGGCAGC
>NW_015198721.1:0-2306 GCF_001447785.1 Gekko japonicus | reverse complement strand
TTCAACTCTTCCGAAGCTCTTGGCTAACAAATATAACTCTTCAATCGGACAACAAGTTCCCGGTAATAGCAATGAAGGGGGCAGCAATATAATATCTCAAAACACAAGGATTACTGCAACAATACTGCATCTTGTTATTGAAAAACAAAGATTAAACAACAATGAAGTCTACTACCATCATAGTTTAATTATTGTCTATCATTCTTACAATTGTATGCACTATTGCAGTAATTCTTGTGTTTTGTGATATTATATTGCTGCCCCCTTCATTGCTATATCATCACCAGAGACAGGCCTGCAGTTGGGCAATCTGTTCTCTCCCAGAGGTAGAATTAAACCACTCTGCAGTGCTACTAGGCAGAGCGACCCCCCTAGCGTCTAGGGGTCTTAGTAGACCATACACTGAACATGAGTCAGCAGTGTGATGTGGTTGCTAAAAAGGCAAATGTGATTTTGGGCTGTATCAACAGAAGTATAGTGTCCAGATCACGAGATGTGACGGTACCACTTTACTCTGCTCTGGTTAGACCTCACCTAGAGTACTGCATTCAGTTTTGGGCACCACAATTTAAGGAGGATATCGACAAGCTGGAATGTGTCCAGAGGAGAGCAGCGAAGAAGATGAGGGGTCTGGAGGCCAATTCCTATGAGGAAAGGCTGAAGGAGCTGGGTATGCTTAGCCTGGAGAGGAGACAACTGAGAGGTGATATGAGAACCATCTTCAAGTACTTGAAGGGCTGTCATCGAGAGGATGGTGTCGAGTTCTTTTCTGTTGCTCCAGGAGGTCGCACCAGAACCAACGGGTTAAAATTAAATCAGAAGAGTTTTCAACTAAACATTAGGAAGAACTTCCTGACAGTTGGAGTGCTTCCTCAGTGGCACAGACTTCCTCGGGAAGTGGCGGGCTCTCCTTCTTTGGAGGTTTTCAAACAGAGGCTAGATGGCCATCTGTCAGCAATGCGGATTCTGCGAACTTAGGCAGATCATGAGAAGGGAGGGCAGGAAGGGTTGCCTCAGGGCTTAGTTCTTGTGGCCCTTTTTTACACATCCAGGGAAATGCTGATTGCCTCTTTGGGGTCGGGAAGCAATCCTGGAGGTTTTTTGTCATCTTCTGGGCGTGGAGCAGCGGTCACTACGGGTGTGGAGGGGGAGGTATTTGTGAATTTCCTGCCTTGTGCAAGGGGTTGGACTAGATGACCCTGGAGGTCCCTTCTAACTATGATTCTGTGATTCTATAAACGGTCTCTTCCTTTACTGAGGCCAACCAGAAACAAACACCACACTCTCCCTGAGGCAGACCGGAACTGAGCTGCTTCCCTTAAACATTCCATCCCCCCCCTCTGAAAGTTGATTGGACGTGGGAGCTGCACACCCATAGCTGAGTGGCTGTTTTCCCCATCAGGGGCAGGACAACTTCCTTTCTATCACTACAGGCAACTGAGCCCTGGCAAACAGAACAGCACCCCACTTTCTACCCACTGCAGAACACGTAACAGTGATCGTACATACACGCTGCATGTATGTACCTGTATAAATGTGTGGTTTTATCACGCATTCAACTGGACACGTGTTGGCTGTAACATGAGAATTAATGAATGCACGTTTTTTGAGACTTAACATTTTATTTTACCATAACAAGCATACAATGCCAAACATGTATCTTACATTCTATAAGGGAACCTAGAAATCAACGATTACCAAGAATTGAACAAAGGAAAGAAAAACATTGCAAAAATAATTAATATGATAATATTAGGTTCAGAAATGAGCTAATACTGCCCAACTTCTTTCGATGTGTCATTGCGGGTCAGGTAATCTAACACCGGAAACCATTGTTCCACAAATTTGGAGTTACAGTGAGTTTCCTCTGGCAATGAAACGTGATCTGTTCTCCATTATAAAATGCACATTTTTTTAAAAAAAAAATCTCCATGCTATTCACATGTTACAGCGAACACGTGGAGTACATGCATCTGTTTGTCAGAAAGAGTGCACCCTCACTCACGTTACATATGAAACCCGGTACCGGTACCCAGATAAACGGCACATTCAGCTCCGTTCCGTGTTCATGCATCGATTATAACACGAGAATTAGGCAGTGCATGTGTAAGGAATAATTAAAAAAGTGTACACTGTACATGGATTGCATGTGCATTCATTGTCATTTGTGAACAGGGCTCAAGTGTACCCTGTGTGCAGACCGTACATGTGTTCACTGTAACTTGTGAGAAGGGCTCTTGTGTTGACATTGTTGTTACAGTTGTGTGGGGTTCCTTGTGCTCTGCTGAGTCCTTCCCAGTCGAGTC
>NW_015198720.1:0-2198 GCF_001447785.1 Gekko japonicus | reverse complement strand
GATGGCGGTGCTGTTGTTGTTGGACCTGTGGACTGCCTCAGAGGGCAGTGCTTTCCCTGATGCTATTTAACATCTATATGAGCCCCCTTGCCCAGATTGCCTGGAGGCATGGGCTAGGGTGTCACCAATATGCAGATGACACCCAGCTCTATCTGTTGTTGGGCAGCCAGTCTGCCTCTACCCCAGAAGACCTGGACTGGGTGCTACAGGACATGGCTGGATGGCTTAGACTGAGTCGATTGAAATTGAATCCAACAAAGACGGAAGTCCTGTGCCTGAATTGGAGTGGCTCGGGGGGAGGATCCCACTACTGGCCTTTGGCGGGGTGCCACTGGTGCCAGCGTCAAGAGTCAGGAGTTTGGGAGTGCTCTTGGATGCTTCCCTAACAATGGAGGCCCAGGTAGCAGCCACTGGCAAGGCAGCCTTTTACCATCTTCGGCTGATTAAGCAGCTGGTTCCCTTCCTCCAACGCAATAATCTGGCGTCAATGATCCACGCTATGGTCACCTTGAGGTTGGACTACTGCAATGCTCTCTACATGGGGCTGCCCTTGGTGCAACTCCGGAAGCTGCAGCTGGTGCAAAATGCGGCAGCCAGGCTGTTGATGGGTCTCCCTATGTGGCAGCACATCCAGCCTGTACTGGCTGCCAATAGCATACCAGATTCGCTTCAAGGTGCTGGTTTTGACCTTTAAAGCCTTTTATGATCAGGGACCTGCCTATCTGAGGGACCACCTTTCCCCGCATGTTCCACAGAGAACTGCGATCAGGGTCACACAACCACTTGGGCCTCCCTGGTCCTAAGGATGCCAGATTGACATTGACCAGGACCAGGGTGTTCTCTTTGGCAGCTCCGACTTATTGGAATGAGCTCCCCAATGAGATCAGGGCCCTGCGGGACCTTGGACAGTTCCGCAGGGCCATGAAAACGGAGCTTTTCCGGCAGGCATTCTGATAGGAACTGCACCTTGTCAGCTATGCCCTGCACCAACTTATTTTCAGCTGAAGCTATCAGAGCGGATGCATCGCTGAACGTGTTTTTAAACACATTTTACCATATCTGGACCGCCATCGACATATTAATGGTTTACATTTTTTATTGTGTATATTATGCTGAGATGTATATTGTTTTTATTGGGGTTTATGTAAGCTGCCCTGAGCCTGCCTCGGCGGGGAGGGCGGGGTAAAGTTAAAGTAATAAATAAATAAATATGATGGAAAGATGCTGGGAAAAGATCCCTTCCCTGTGGGCAGCTCAGGGATCATGCCACTGTTGCTTGACCCTCACGGCCTAGTCCTGTCCATTTTAGTTATTTTATTTCCTTTTATTTATAGTCCACCTTTTTCACTGAGACTCGAAATGGATTACACAGTGTAAATCAATGCAATCAATCAAATGAGACATCTAATAAACAATGCAATAAGAATAGGATTACAGCAGTTTGAATCAGAGCAAAAATCATTACATGGTATGTCAAACAATGCAGAAAATGGTATTACGAAGGTAGAAAGTAGTGCAATAATACGTACAGCAAACAGCTAATACGTAACATACCATGATATGGTCCACAGTCCTGTTCCTTTTATAAAAGTTTCTTCCTGAACCATTCCATTATCATGTAGCCCTATTACCTTTATCTTGAACCATTCTGTTTACATGAAACAAATGTGGGAACTTTCCTGACTTCCTCAGAAAGGTCATTCCACAAGATGGAAGCCACATCAGAGAACACAGTTGTTGATCTTACCTCTTTGTTGAGTGGAAGCATCAGAAGGCTTGAGCTAGGACTATGGTTATGTGTGATTTGTTAACTGTGATTTGCATATTGGGAGTATCATTTGGCATCAGTTTAATAACTTAGTTTTACAAGAAAATTGACAGATAACTAGAACCCAACAATTGATAAATTTCAAGCATAGAACTGTAGCAGAGACTAAGAGCTTTTAGAGAAATGAACCAATTTGTCCTCCAGACCTAGGTACAGAAAGTCACAGACTATGTAAAACAGTTGTTTGGGAGGGCATTTTTATAAAGCTAATACAGAACAGGACATTAGCCTATGCCACAGTCTATGCTATATATTGTTGACTTGTAGGTTGAAGTCCAAAGAAGAATTAGAGGAACAAGATATATATTTGAATTGGTGGACAAAAGTACAGTTGGAATCTGGATATGCTAAAGATAAACCTCAGGGGTTC
>NW_015198719.1:0-2476 GCF_001447785.1 Gekko japonicus | reverse complement strand
CTCCAAGCTAAAGAGCCCCAAGCCCATCAAAACCTTTCCTGGTGCTCACCAAGTGTTCTTAGAAAGTGGGTGAGGCTTCTGCCTAGCAGGGCTTCTGATCTGCCACTGAAGATCTGATTGGCTATATGGATTAAAATAATATTGTTTCAGTGGCAGCTGCAACCACAGCATTTGATTTATTCTCTCTCACCAATCTTTCCCAGTGTATCTTTTAAGTTCCCCTCTTCTCCTCTGCAGTTGAGCTTCCTCTGTGTGTGTGTGAGACTCCAGTTCGGTGTAGTGATTGAAAGTGTTGGAGTCTAATCTGGGAGAACTGGGTTTGATTCCCCACGCCTCCACATGCAGCTGCTGGTGTGACCCTGGGTCAGTCACAAGTTCTCTCAGAGCTGTTTTCTCAAGAGCAGTTGTCTCAGAGCTCTCTCAGCCCCACCCAATGCTCCCTCTAACCTCTGGAGTCTTGTGAGCAAAAAATCTACTCTGTGAGCTACTGGCATTAAAGTTGTGAGCCAGTGATTTGGCAGCTGTGTAAATTAGTTCGCTCTGGAGCCATCCTTCCTGAGCTAAGGCAAAAAATGTGTGAGCCGGAGGCTAAAGAGGGTGAGCTAGCTCACACTAACTCAGCTTAGAGGGAACACGGCTCACAGGGCGTCTGTTGTGGGGAGAGGAAGGAGATTGTAAGCTGCTCTGAGACTCCGAGTGAAGGGCGGAGTATAAATCCAGTCTCCTCCTCTTCCTCCTTCTGTAGCCACAGTTTTGTGGTTGTGCCAGAATCCCAAATATGCACACAGGCTTCCGAAAAATTGCAGACCACTGCCTTTATAGTCTTACCAGAACGCCTATACAAGAAGTAGTTCAGGAACCAAGTAGTGGTTCTGTTAAGTAGCTTTAGTTTGATACCATAATTAAGTGGTTAGCATATCGGAGGAGTAGTTGTACAAGCTAGAAGATCCATGGATTTGTGTTATGGTGCCCGCGGGCGCCATGTTGGGGATCGCTGGGTTATGTTCCCATGCATCCTAGTAATGCCTCCCTTGTACTTCCAGTCATGCCTTTGGGCAGCTCAGTCGATCGGCTGGCCACAGAGGACCCCGGCCTTGCGGAGGAGGAAGAGCAAGAGCTGCAGGTGTACGAAAAACACGACGATCTTCTGCATGGGCCGAAGAGGCGGAAGTAAGTGCTGCTTCGTCCATTTTTTCTTGCATTTGTTTGAAGGGTTGAGGCCTGCTATCCCCCAAGCCCCAGGCAACTTGCAAAGAAGTTTGGACACCGTTAATTGAATGCACAAAAATTGAACAGGGCTCTTGCATGGATAGAGGAGACAGATGCTTTTCTGAAACTCTCACAGTTTCCCTGTCTGCATGGGAAACAGATGGCGGAAAAATATAAGAGCCCTATTAGGGCAAATCTAGACCAATGCTCCCTCTAAGTCTTGTGAGCAAAAATTCTACTTTGTGAGCTACTGGCATTAAAGTGGTGAGCAAGCGATTCGGCTACTGCATGAATTAGTTTGCTCTGGAGCCATCCTTCCTGAGCTAAGGCAAAAATGTGTGAGCCATAGGCTAAAAACCTGTGAGCTGACTCAAACTAACTCAGCTTAGAGGGAACACTGATCTAGACCCATCTTTGAGTTTCCAGTTGGGGCCCACTAGGTGCTTCATATGAGCTCAGGGTGTGAAGTCAGCAGCCATTTGTTGCTGTTTGTTTCCAGCGTCAGGTATTCAGAGGTATACTGCTTCTGGGCATGGAGGTTCCCTTTAGGCTTTCATAGCTAATAATAATGTCTAGCTCGCCACCTAGTGGTGCATAACACTAAAAAGCTAGAACTTCAGGCTGCCCGACAATTTTAGGATCTCCTGGCTATCCTACACACAATGCCATACGATAATTATTAGTTACTGTTTGGTTCCACAATAAGGAGGGCTTGGCAAAGGTGCTTACTCTTGTCTCTTTCGTCTGCGTACTAACTGGGGCTGGGCGCAGGCCACCGTTCCCGAAAAAGGCCTCGATACAGAGAGAGAGACGGCTCCTGATCGCTTTGCTTTGTCCGACAGAGAGAAGGTGGTGAGCGTGGAGTTCATGAGGAAATACATCAATTTTGCCAAGATGCTCAAGCCGGTGCTGACCGAGGAGGCAGCTGCCTTCATAGCCAAGTCCTACGCCGAGCTCCGTAGTCAGGAACAAGTGAACTCTGAAGTTGCTCGGGTGAGTAATTGGGCCGCATATTTTCAGACGGGGTTGCTAGTCACTGCATGCCTGACTCTGAAGCTCAGGAAAAGTACTCTGGCTTTGGCTTAGCGGTAGAGTATCTGCTCGGCACGCAGAAAGTCCCAGGTTCAGTGCCTGACGTCTCCAGTTAAAAGGACCAGGTGACGTGAAAGGCCTCTTGCCTGAGACCCTGTAGAGCTGCTGCCAGTCTGACTAGACAATACTGACCTTGAAGGACCCATGGTCTGAATCAGTATATGTTTTTGCAACT
>NW_015198718.1:0-2221 GCF_001447785.1 Gekko japonicus | reverse complement strand
GACATGGAATCTAATATGTACAACAATTGCATTTCATTGTCTGATGAAGTCTGATGCACACAAAAGCTCACACCTTGAATAAAACTTTGTTGGTCTCAAAGTTCCCACTGGACACTAACTTTGTTCAACAACATTCCCCGAGAGCCATTAAGAACAGAGACAATTCTCATCCACATTGCCTTGGCCAAAGTTCCTTCTCTGGGTCATGTCACGCTGTGACGAAACTCAGAGAAACGATTATATAGGAACGTGCACATTTAGAAAAGAAAATGGCTTGGACAGCAACACAGTGGCTGCTCCTCCACGGCTTCCTGAATCTCTTCCCAGACAAATGGCTGCCCGTTCCTTACGTGTGAAATGAAGAGATGCAAGCATAAAGAAAAACAATACAGCCGGAATCCAGGCAGCTGCTTGGTTTTAGTGCCTTTCCCCCAGCAATTAGATTTTAATTCATTTACTTACGTTGTAAGGAGAAGTCATGTAGTGCTTCGATTTAAACCGAAGGCAGTAATAATGTGGTTCATGTCACAGCATAGTCATGCACCAGGCATTTCCTGTGGGCTTGAGCATGGTAGGGTTCAAAGCATAAAGAAGCTTGGATGGAAGGGAGTATCATCCATGTAGAAGGCTGTCACTTCCGAAGTAACATTTCAAGAAAGATCGAATACAAGAATAACTCGCTAAGGAGGGGAAATGGTACTAATACACAATTACCAATCACCAAAGACTAAAACAGGATAAGGATTCCGTTTACGTGCTGCAGAAAATGGGAGATTTGCCAAGAAGGGGAAGGCTCAGCTGAGCTCCAAAGTGTGTATCAAATTGTTGGGGAATATACTCAGTTATTTGTTAGAGTCATGTAGGGCAGTCATCCCCACTGTAGCGCCCACGGGCCCCATTGTCAGGTTCCACAGCAAGTAACTCTTCACTCACGTTTCCTAAGAAGCGTTATGCTTTATTAGTGTACAAGACGGGTACCATGTCCACAGGATTATTGTTAGGAATAACTAGAAGGTGGGAACATCCCGATACATATAGTTGGGCAAGGCAACTAGCTAAGCAAATGAACTTTGAGCGCGTGCACGGGGGAATACTCCCGGCGGGAGATTACATAATGAGCAGGAGAGTCGCCGGGTTTCCTGAGAGCAGAAAGATTCACACCAAAAGTGAACCGCAAGCCCTCCCTATCTCACAAGGCCAGACTGATAACGGCGTCTAGCTCCCACGGTCTCCCTGGCATGTTTACTGCAAGCTGCTGAGCTGCAAGCAAGCGGGAACAGGGAAGGGCAGAATACACAAAAATGGCAGCTAGCTGACTCCCATGATATCTGCCAATGTGTTTCTTGGCGCCCAGTGACTTCTCTCCCACAGCAAAGACACAATCCCAGCTTTCCTCCACTGCACTGGAATACATGTGGGCGATGCTCCCTCTAAGCTGTGGAGTGTTGTGAGCAAAAATTCTACTTTGTGAACTACTGGCATTAAAGTTGTGAGCGAGTGATTTGGCTGCTGCATAAATCAGTTTGCTCTGGAGCCATCCTTCCTGAGCTAAGACACAAATGTGTGAGCCGGAGGCTAAAAAACTAAGCTAGCTCACCTTAACTCAGCTTAGAGGGGACACTGCATGTGGGCAGCACCTATTAGGAAACAGCTTCATCCATCATAGGAAGATGCCTGGCTTAGAACCTCCTAACATTTTGTAGAGCCTTCAAAGGTTTTTCGATTGGACCAAGCTCCCATGTCAGCCATTTTGTAATCTGTCTCACTGCCCCTATGGCAACCATTTTGTGGTGATGTCACTTCCCCTGTTCTCAAAATTGCAGATATGCCCACAGGTTCGATAACCTCAAGGACCACTGCTGTAGGAAGGATGAAAACCCAGAATCCCCCAGACTTTTGCAAGTCTAAGAAAGAAATGGTTGTGGTATCATAATATGGGCTTGGAGATCCAAAACCTCAAGATAGAGCACAAGTTATGTGCCCCTTATGGGCTATGCAGACAGTGTAACACACACACACCAAGTATACAGTTTGAGGCAAGTGGCACCTTTAAGCCCAACAAAGTTAACTCTGGGTACAAGCTTGTGTGTACATGCACACTTCATCAGACGATGAACATGAGTTCAAACGCAGAATTAAACTTTGTTGGTCTTACAGGGGCTAACTGAAGTCAGACTTTGTCCCGTTGCTTCAGACCAAACCAATGCTCCCTCTAAGCTGT
>NW_015198717.1:0-2187 GCF_001447785.1 Gekko japonicus | reverse complement strand
TCTAAATTATAACATCATCTACTATGACTTTATAAAGAGTCCAAGAAACCATTATTTAGTCATTTTTTAGAACTTCAGATCATGATAACAACTCATTTCTTATCCTTTTTCTTCCTCAACTGGTAGCCTGGTTTTGGGGCAGCCGCCCCCAAATTTGAGTCTGATTCTTCTCCAGAAGCTGACCCCGCTCCATCTCCGCCATCCTCCTTGGAACTGTCATTTTCTTCCTCTTCTTCCACATCTGCTGAACTCCTATGCAGTTGCAAAAATTTGTTTGCCTTTTCCTCAGTGTCAATTTTCTCTTTCCCATTTGCAAAATTAAAGATGATTCCTTCAGGGATAATCCATCTGTAGGCAATTTGTTTCTTTTGTAAAAATAAGACCAAGTCTTTACATTTACGTCTTTTCCTCCTTATTTCAAATGGAATATCTTTTAAGACCTTTATCTCTTTGACCTTAATCTTCAGGGTAACTCCATTAACCGCTTTGAGAATTTGATCTCTCATGCTTCTTCTGGAGAATCTCACCATCACTTCTCCCGGCAGATTATTTTTCCTTATGAATTCTGTATATGATCTAAAGACTGTATCAATATCGCTTTAATATCTGCCATTTGCCCCAAGGCTTCACACATTATCTCTACGAGATTCTTCCCTTTTTCCTCAGGGATCTCCTGGAATCTTAGGGCATAGCTTGCCCTTTCCATTTGCAACTGTAGTAGTTGAGACTCATCTATTTGACACTTCTTCTCCATTGCCTGCATTTGGTTTTGTAGCTTTTTCGCATTGGTATCAACTTCTTTAAGTTCCTGCTCAGTTTGATCTATCTTTTTGACAGTTTTGTTAATTTGGGCTTGCTGTGTGTCTAGTTTTCGATTTATTGCCGTCACCTGTTCCAGCAGAGGGCGTAGTGCTTCATTTAATATCCTTTGCAGGTCTGAAGTTGTGTCCTGTCTGGGTACAACACTCGCTGGGCTAGCACTTCCGGCAGACTTAGCTTTCGCTATCTTTTCTTTCTCCTCTTTCCTCGTTGGAGGAGCCATTTTTGAGGAATTGTTTACTTTTCACCGAAAGTTATCACAGTCTTTAAAGTTCTCCAATGCACTTGGTAAGTTCTTAAAAGTCCTTTATTTCAATCTTTTTCACTTCACAAGCCCACCCCCTGCTTAAACAGTAAAGTTTGCTTACGTTTGTCTTTTCGGGGGAGAGTTCCCCCCCCTGCTTCCCGCGGGGTGGCTTTCGGCTTTTTTCAATGTTCTCGCTTTAGATTGGACTATTGTACCATAATAAGCGAGTGAAAGCCCTGGAAAAGGAAAGTGGTACTAACTGGACAGAGCCTGTTTCATTAAAGCTGTTTATGAAAGAAGAGTCAACATGCAATGAATCGCTGCATAAGTTCATACAATGTTAGATGTCAGTAATCAATATTAGATGTCCATAATCAATGCCATTTTAATCTTGATTCGCTTCAATAGATAAACATCATCAAGAGACCGAAGTCCCGACAAGATGCACAAAACGGTAACGGGACGAACTTTCTCAAGTTTGACCGTTCGCGTGTCTTTATCAAACATCCTATCAAAAATAAACAAAATTCATGATAGGAAACTTGAACTCCAGAGAAAACTTTACAATAAATTTTTACAATAAAACTATTTTGTACATACAATTTTTCAGTGTTCTTCTTCACTCAATTGCATCATAAAGGTATTCAGACATTCTATAAATATAAATATAAATGTATCCAATTAAAAGTGCTCCTTATGTTTTAAGTCATTACTTATACAAAAAGTACAAACAGTATATTGAAACATCATGCAATTCTTACCATGAATGGCTTTCTGCAGCTCTTATTCTTAACAATTGTTTCTGGACAACAAGTCTTGCCAGTTAATGGAAAACTTCCGTTATATCCCTGATTAATACATCATGTGTTCTCCAAGCCTGGAAGGCCAACTTATCATGCACCTATTCATCATAAAACACTCATGTTTGTATAGCTTTGGGAATCTATAGTCATATTTGGAGCAGCTGTATGCCAAACTATAAGACAGAACATTGTAAAGGTATTATGTGGGTATACCATTCAGTCCCCTAAAAAACACGATAGGTCTAGAGCCGCATTCAACCCTGTGGGTTGTTCTGACTTTAATCTAAATGTCCAAAATGCCTCTCTTTGTAAAAGAAG
>NW_015198716.1:0-2152 GCF_001447785.1 Gekko japonicus | reverse complement strand
TCTCCTGCCTCTTTTTTGGTTGATTCTTCGATGTTTGTCTTGACTCTCAGTCAGCTTCTTTGGCCTCAGTGTCATTGTCAAGTAACCCTGTGTGACTGGCTATATAGCATCATGATATCAACATTTTTATCCAATAGGCTGGGAACATTCTAGGCAAAAGAAAGATGGTCATACAAGGAAAGAAAAGGGTACCAAAGTTGCAGTAGGTTGAGGAGGGGGCAATTAATAGTCTAAGAAGGTGGGAGTATGAAATGTGCTCCAACCTCTATTTACTACTCCAGATCCAAACAGACAAACATTCAGCAGAGACCTATTAAAAGTAAAGCTCATTAGGACTGTGGAATCAGTATAGGCAACAGAACAGAGGGCCACAAAATAAAAATATGGTTCCTAAAAGCTCTCCAGTTGCCATTGTTAACATGATTGTCATAGGGAATGTTACACTTTTTCCACTCCCCGTTTGGCTACTTTTAGATCATGTACCGTTTCCTCCTCAGCCAAGGGACCAACCTTTGATGTCATTGTCATTCAGGTTTCATTGACCCAACTTTGGCATTTATTTACTTACTTCATTTATACCCTATCTTTCTTTGCAGTTGGGACC
This sequence comes from Gekko japonicus, assembly GCF_001447785.1. Lineage (NCBI taxonomy): Eukaryota > Metazoa > Chordata > Lepidosauria > Squamata > Gekkonidae > Gekko > Gekko japonicus. Next base: position 1,548 of record NW_015198716.1, on the reverse strand, counting down.
CAAAGTGGCTTACATCACTGTCTTCTCCCCTTTCTCCTCACATCAACCCTGTGAGGTAGGTTAGGCCAAGAGTGTGTAACTGACCCAAGATCATCCAGAGAGCTTCCATGGCAGAGTGGGGATTCGAACCTGGGTCTCCCATATAATAGTCTGACACTCTGATCACTGCATCACACTTGCTCTTGTTGTGAGAGGATAGTTTTTGCTGCTTCCAGTTGGTCACTGTAGGGCACTTCATTTGTTGCCTATGTTTCATTAGTTATATTGCACTTGTTGCTATACCAGGAGCATATCTAGGGCAATGCAGGTACTGTTTTTCTTCAGGACAGCATCATGCTGATCTTGGGAAGCCACCCGTATTGACTGTCAAACCTATGTTAGTCTCCTTTAGGCTTGGACTTGCAAGAAAGGCACCCCTGCATGTGCTGAATCATGCTAACATTCTGAGATTGTGGAACTGGAACCAATGAACTGGGAAATTCCTTTGCAGCAACTCAACATAGTAGTTAGGAATAAAGAATCATGGGACATTGGTTCAGCTCAGCATCTAAGACTGTTGGTCAGCGGTTCCTGACCATGTTGAACCCGTGGACACTTTTGAAATTTTAAGATCAGATGCTGGGTGGGGACGGACGAACAGAATAGCTGCCCAAGGGAGGAACAAATACAAAATGTTGGGAGATTACACAAAACATTATGAAGTTCCAAACAAAGCATCCTCCTGTGATGAAGGCAGCTGCTTATGGGTGCTTCTTGCAGACATAAAGATGTCCCCAGAGCTCTTCTGAAGAACCAACTACTTCACTGTCATGGAGGAAACCTAGGATGGACTCCTACCTTCAGGGAAGAGCTAGTGGGCATTAGGAAACAAACTGGCAAGTCCCCACCACCACTACTTTGGTAAAGACTGTTCTTGGCAATTAACTGTCTCACTTTCCCTACTATAACGAAACCAGGAATTGAGGACACACAATAAAACTGTGATAGGATTCTTTCACATGGGTTATCTGCCCCAGTTTCAATGTTTTTGGGAAGTGGTTTTTTTCCCTGTTTCCCCACAGCATTTGATGCACTTGAGCACCTCCAGGGGTTTCCCTGGCTTTTCTCCAGTCTTCCTAAAACCTGCTTTGCTCTGAGGTTTTGGGAAAGACTGCAGTAAAGCTTGGATGGATGCTATGAGGGTGGGTAAATTCAGACTTTCTGTCCCACATGGGAGCCATGTGCCTTGACCCTGTCCCCACAGCAGCCATTTCCCCCTCACCCCGGCCATTGAGAGGCTTTTAAAATCAGCTCTAGAATATCATTACATCGATATAACGTTGTACCGATAGTTGCGGCAGGTTCTCTGTAGTCCCAGCTTTCACACCCCCACCCAAAGTAAGTCCTCTAGTCCATTCCCTTGCAGACATACCAGGAAAAAAGTGTATGTTCACAAGGAGACTTACCTTTTTAAAAATGAAAGCTGGGAATTCAGCAAACTTGTCACACCTATCAGTGCAACAGTATAGCAATATAATGATACTAAGAAAAAGGCTTGTTGTGGAAATA
>NW_015198715.1:0-2364 GCF_001447785.1 Gekko japonicus | reverse complement strand
AGTTTCTCTTGATCTGCTAGAAACTCGTGTAATTGTCTAAACCGAGCCACTGTATCTTCTCTTTCCAATTCGGTCCGTTTCTACAAGTGGGAGATAGAAAAAAGAAGAGAAAACCCAAGTGAGGAATGTGGTTGGTCCTTGTAAGGTCAAGAGGTTGGTTGTGAGGATTCTGATAGAAACAGCATGTGTGGCTTTTCGGAGAGTCAGGGCTTGTTAAAATCACGTTACTTAACATGTCTACACATTAGTAGTACAATGGAGAGAACAGCAAGTCCATTGCGTGGTTCGCAGATAGGGATGCCAGCCTCCAGGTGGGACCAGGGGATCCCCTAGAGACAGCTCATCTCCAGACTGCAGAGATCAGTTCCCCAGGAGAAAATGGATGCTTCGGAGGGTGGACTCTCTGCCCTCCCTAGGCTCCACTCCCAAATCTTTGGGAATTTCTGAGCCTGGAGCTTGCAACCCTATTTGGAAATACAAAAATGGTGTGTGGGGGAGGGGGCCCTGAGACAGCGTCTTCCTGCCTGTTTTGACTGCCATCCAGGCCCACAGCCGGGATATTTTAGTTGGGGGGGGCTTTTAAAAAGTCAGGGGGCACTAAAGTTCGCATCCGATCCCCGCACGCTGCCCCGCTTCTCCCTCCTCCCAGCATTTAAAGGGTCTCTTTAAAATGCTTTGAAGGAGAAGCCAGGAGGGCCACATGCACCTGCACTCCAAGCCGTGAATTTGCAGTTTGGAGTGCAGGCACGCATGGCCTCCCCCAGCTTCTCCCCAAAAGTCATGGGGCCTTGGGAAGAAGTCAGGGGGCCAGGCCCTGGGAGGCCCCACTGTAGCTACAGGCCTGCTGCCAGAAGAAAAGAGCCAGTGCTTGTTTGGGAGGCACAAAACTCTCATCACCTGTCTGACGCAAAGCCCTTGTGTAGTCCCTTGGCAGGGAAAAACCTTCCACCAGAGACTGCTTGAAAGGCACCAACCTTCATGCGATGTCCAGTCAGGTATAAGCTTCTCCACCCCATTATTTTTTCCCCTTTGGCCAAATGCTGCAAAGAACAGTGGAAGCTAGGGTTGCCATTCCTCCAATGGGGGCGGGGTTTGCCTGCTTTCAGGCCCCCAGATCTGCTGGCCCCGTTCCTTCTGGCGGGGGAATCCCGCCCCCAAAGTGCCTCGTTCGCACCGTGTCTGGTGCACCTGGAGGCGACGTCAACGTGCAGTGCATGTTGTGGGGGGACGTATCATTTGAGAAAATGAGAAAACGAGAAGATGATAGAACATCCCCCTGCAAAGTGCTCTGCATGATGACATCACTTCCGGGTGATGTCATCAGGGTATGCATGCTTTGCGTGTGTGCCGAAAAGGTCCCAAGATAGAGAGGCACCCCCCCACCCGCTGGGAGCCAGGTAGTGGAAGCTGATGGAACTTCTTAACTCTTCCACCTCTGATGTTTCTCCACTAAAATTGATTCCCCCTGTGTGTGTGGGGGGGGGAATAATTTTTTGAGAAGAATTTCTGGACTGAAAAGGGTTAAGAAGACCCTCTCCCTCTATTTAGTGATCCAGGTTTCAACTCCTAAGGCTGTATTTTGTAAAAGAAAAAAAACTCCAGGAAAAATAAGTACATCAGATGGCGTGCTGAGAGTGGTTTGATCTGGATAATTGTGATCACACTTACCTCCCTCACAGTGCAGTCTCATCGCTCCCCGGCATCTACACTACCGACACGTGGGAGAGTGTGTTGGCAGTTTTTCCGCCTCAGTTTGCACATGCGCATAGGCATTGAAATCTTCACGCATGCACAGAACAACTAGGGTGAATCACAGCTTTCCGCTGTAACAGAACACTTCCCTTTAAACTTTTGACATGAAACTGGCCTCAGTGAGATCCTGAACTCATCTAAATGCTAAAATGAGTCACCATTTAAACTTTGGTTTTATTAATGCAGGAGCGGAGCTCAGCCTATGCGCATATCGCCAACGCTAAAAAAGATGGCGGATGAAAAGCGGAAGCCTTAGGCTTTCAAGCGGAAGTGGCTTGACACTGCAAGGAGTCATCAGACATCAGAAAACTCTGGCTTGAACCAGAGAACCAGGTCAGGGACAGAGGGGACAGAGGGTGGCAGTGGGAGAGAATGTGTCCTCCAGACACCACTTAACATGTGGGGTCCCTCAGGGGGAGTTTCTCTCCCCGATGTTATTCAACATCTACATGCATCCCCTTGCCCTGCTGGTGCGAAGTTTTGGGCTCGGGTGTCACCAGTAGGCTGATGACACCCAGCTGTATCTGTTATTGGATGGCCTTCCAGGTACTGCTCCTCAGAATTGGGCTGCAGGTATGGAGGCTGTGGTTGGGTGGTTGAAACTGAGCAGGT
>NW_015198714.1:0-2169 GCF_001447785.1 Gekko japonicus | reverse complement strand
CTGGCGCGCCGCCATAAACCGGAAGTCTCACCTGTTGTTCAATATTAAGTCCAGTGTGGCTGAGCCCCTCGTAGCTTCCTCCACCATTTGATGAAGGAAGTTGTCAGCCAAACAGGTCAGGAACATGTATGACTGTGGACACTTTGCAGAGTTTGTCTCCCAGCACACATCAGGGAAGTTGAAGTCATGAACTGGACTAGTGAATGTCAGGAGGCGTTCGACCGCCTCAAAGCCCTGTTTACATCCAAACCTGTGTTAGCCCACCCAAACAAGCTGTAGCAGACTCCAACCACTATACTCTTTGTCCTTCCTTCCCTTATCCTCACCCAGAAGCTTTCCACTGGGCTGTCGCCCTCCTCCTCCTCCAGTATTTCTTGAACAACTCATACCCATCCACTACTACATTCTAGTCCTGGGAATCATCCCACCAAGTCTCTGTAATGTCCACTAAATCATATCCCTCCATCTACATTAGAATCTCAAGCTCTTCCTTCTTATTGTCCAAGCTTTGGGCACTGGTACATAGACACCTGAAGACACTTTGGCTCCATTAGACCTGGTCCTCCCAGGTGAGCCTTTGTTGTTTGCTCTCCTTCATTTAAATCCCTATATTGGTTGGCTCCTTCCCTTTGTGGTATCAGTTTAAAGCCCTCTTGGTGCTGTAAAAGCTAAAAGTGCAATTTTTTCATGTATGCTAGAAGTGCCCACAAGCTGTAGAATTTTGGCAAATGGTGATAAGTATGATTTGTGTTGGATTAGGGTTTAAACATCCCTTTATCCTAGAATTGTGCCTGCTTGACTATGTGAAGGAGATGCCAAACAACTTTAAGGACTTTGTGTTAAAGGTCTTAGTCATCTCATGCCTTGTGTTTGCTTGCTACTAGAAAAACATTAACATTGGGTAAGGGGAGAAGGAGAAGCAGGTGGAACATTTCAGAGAATTATATATTATGAAGAAATGTTATATTTAGAAAAAAATCTGAATAAATTGTGCTTATGTATGGTAGAATGCATGGAAAAGATGGAATGGGTTTTTATTTAGTATTTATTCACTTCGTTTATACCCTGCCTTTTTCTCCAGTGGAAACCCAAAGCGGCTTTCTTTGTTCTCTTTGCCTCCATTTTATCCTCCCAACAACCCTGTGAGGTAGGTTAGGCTGAGAACATGTGACTGGCCAAAGGTCACCTAGCAAGCTACCATGGCAGAGTGGGAATTTGAACCTATGTCTCCTAGATCCTAGTCCAACATTTTACCCACTTAGCCACACTGGCTCTCAATTATGACACTAATACTGTAAAATAAAAATGAAAAAAAGACCTTCTCTAGGCGCTTTGAGTCTCTTTTGTTTTCATCCTTTTTATGGCAGGCGTTTTCATTTTCCCTGTCAAGTGCCTGTGCCTCCTTAGGGAAGGCCTGTATCTCATTTTAGAACCTCATTTTATGTATTGTTTCATTCAGAGTTGCCTTTAAAAAGCCAGCTGTTCTTTACTTTCTCTAGGCAGCAACCAAAGCGGACAGCATGACCTTGACTCTGGGGCCTTGGTTAGGTCTCCCAGCGGTGCCTGCCGTGACTCTGTACAGACATGAGGATCCTTCTTTGGTAAGCCGGTCCCTCTTGGTCATGCAGCTTGATCCAGTTCTCTGGCGCTCCTGATGGAATGCTGCGCGTGCAAGGACTTCTTCATTCTCTTTGACGTAGGGGACAGCATAGTGCGTACAACCGGGGATAACATTTTGAGGAGCTGTTGAAAATATTGTGAGACTCATCTCGCATGTGCCAGTGTTGGGATTTGAGAAACCACTCTCGGAAACAAGGCAAGCTACTTTGGGGTGAGTGCAGGCCCGTAGCCATGGTGGGGCGTTTGGGGGTGGACCCCCACTACCCACGAGACCTACCCCACCACCTGAGGATTCCAGACACCCCCACCCCCAGTGCGCATAGCCCTGCAGCCAGGTGGGAAAGAAAGGGAAGCCGCACTGCAGCTTCTGGTCAGTTTCACTCCCTGCTGATCAGCTGTTAGGTTAAACAAGGGGAGTTTCAAGGCAAGAGGTGAGCAGCTACAATTCATATTTAAAGAACTGCTGCAAATAATTAATGATTTTTTAAAAAGCAAGCAAAAATGTTGGGGCATGGGGGACGAGCCACAATTCATGTTTGAAGAACTGCT
>NW_015198713.1:0-2281 GCF_001447785.1 Gekko japonicus | reverse complement strand
CAAACCCCTCCTTCCCCAGGCTCCATCCCACAATCTCAACCCAGAGCTGGCAACCCAATCCGGGAGATCCAGGATCAAATACTTTGCTAGGTGACCTTCGTCAGTCATTCTCTCTCTCTGTCTCAGCCCAGTCTACCTCACATGGTTGTTGTGAGGATACAACAGAGGAGAAAGAGCCATATAGCAATGCACTAAAATATACAGGAGCTTGGACTCAAGATTATCCAGTTGATTTGCATCTAGAAGAACACTGACTCACAGCAGGAGGGGTACTATTCATGTGCTCAGAGGGACACCTAGCAAGGAACAAAAAGAACATTTCTGTGACTCCCTAAAACTTCCAACCTTCTATTGTTCCTTCAGTGTAAGCTATGGTTTTTCACTGGAGAAACCATGTGTAAATTTGGTGAGTGTATCCCAATACTACAGTTGACTCCCAGGCAGACTTTGAGGTTGAGAGAGAATTGCTTAGCTAAATCTACCTTGTGAGCCCACTGATGAGCAGACGTCACGTCACACAACCGGAGACTTTTCATCTGGATTGAAAATTACATCCATAAGCAGCTTTGCAGAAATTTGTTCATGTATTTCATTTTAGTCTGCCTCTCTTACTGAGTTCCAAGGCAGATGACAACTGAAAAAACAGTGCCGTGAAAACAGCGTAATTCACAGAAGCAACTAAATTAGAGAACGCACAAAATGCCCAGTCTAATACAAACAATAAGACAGGTATTACCAGGCAGGGAAACATTGCAGTGACACTTTATATTGCATACAATACAAAAAAACAAAAACAAACAAACCTGGATTACAAAATTACAGGATAACGCAAATAAATAAATAAACTAACATCAGCCAGCATAATATATACAATTATTACAAACCTTAAAACTTGTAAAAAAGAAGCTTGGTGCACTGAACATACAATCTGAGGGTTAAGTTTAATCAGTGGATACCTGCACATCAGTTAATGTAGCTGGTGAAAAGATGCATAGGAACTGAAGGGAATGTTGTGCGCAGCGTGGCCAATGCAGATACCCAAGAACATTTGGCAATTTAAAAAAGAAAAGAAACTAGAGGATTGTTAGAGTACTTGCACTGGTTCCCAAAGTGGGCAATACCACCCCCTTGGGGGCGCTGGAAGAATCCAGGTGCAGATCCACAAACTGCACCTTTTTGTCCACTTCTTGAAGGTACATGTCCAGAGGGGCTAGGTTTGCCAAGTGCAAAGTACTTACCGGCGGGGGAGCCTTACTGGGCTCCGGGAGCTGTCCCTGGATCTGTGTGCGTGTGCGCTTTGCATGCGCGCGCCACCAGAACATCACCGGAAGTGATGCGCGATGCCGATCATGTTGAGGGCATGGCCTCAAAACCATAGAGTTTTCCCTCCGATGATCCGGGCCACGCCCACAACGTGATCGACGTGGTTGCGTTGCCTCTGGTGACGCAGCCACGCTGCGCTTCGGGGGGGGGGCGGAGTTCCGTCCGGGGCCTGATTTTGTGGCGGCGGAAATCGGGCCTCCAAAGTGGGGGGTTACCCGCCCCCCGCCCTCACTTGGCAGCCCTAAGGGGGGCACAGAGTTTTTTTTTCTGAAAAGGGGGCGGTAGGCCAAATAAGTTTGGGAGCCTCTGACTGGGTCGCGTTTGGGAGGAAATTACCAGGCAGTTTGGAATTCCAAAACACAGGGATAAATTCAGACGAGGAGTATTTTGAAAACACTCCCACTCTGAGATGATGCTGGCTGACATCAGTGTTCTGTGAATGGACAGCTCGCCAGGGTACATTAGAACACACAAGTCAGCTCTCTGTGCAATAGATAATATGGGAGAATAAATGGGCTCTTGCTCACCTCAGGATTCTAGATCACGAAGTAATGCTCACTTATGCCCAAAAAGCTGAAACCAATTTCTTTTGGGGGGAGCTACAGTTAACAATGCAACCCTAAACAGATAGAATTGCCAACGCCAGCTCTGGGTTGGGAAATTCTTGGAGATTTTTTTTGGGGGGTGTGCCCAGAGAGGGTGAGGTTTGGAGAAAAGAGGGATGAAGAAAAGAGGGACCTCAGTGGAATATAGTGTCATAAAAGCCACTCTTCAAAGCAGCCAATTTCTCCAGGGGAGCAGACCTCCATAACTTGGAGACCAGTTGTAATTCTGGGAGATCTCCAAACAGCAACTGGAGACTGGCAACCCTATAAGTAGGGTTGGCAGCTCCAGGTAAGAAAACACCTGGAGGTTTTGGGGGCAGAGTTTGAGGAGGGCAGGGTTTGGAGAAGGGAGG
>NW_015198712.1:0-2226 GCF_001447785.1 Gekko japonicus | reverse complement strand
GGAGCTCCACATTAGAAGGGTGTGTGTGTTAAAGCTAGTATTTCTCTCAAAAATAGTCCCTTGAGTTTGCAAAACTCTGTATTTTAACTCTGGCTGGTTCCAACCCCCTCCCCCCAATGCCCTTAAAACGTGCCTTCCTAAACTGGAAAAGTGGCAGAATAGTGGGATTTTGCAAAGCCAGTTTTAAAATAAAAAAGAAGCACAAGGATCACATCAGGACGACCCCCCAGCTCCTACCTATTACTAGGAGGACTATGGAGGCTGGGAGCCGTGGCTGTGAATTTTGGCAGCCCCACCCACTGCTTTCTGTTTTTGGGCAGCCCCGCCCTCTGCTCTTTATACTCCCAGGCAGCTCAAGCTGAGAACAATGAGGATGGGCAGGAGAGGGGGGAGAGAAAAGAGCCCCACTCCTGGGCCGGATTGAAGGCCTGGCCAGGCCGGTTCCAGCCCATGGGCCATAGGTTTAACACCACTGATCTATATGAACCCATCCATTTGTTGAAATCCTCAGCAGAGGCCCTGCTTCATATTCTTTTCTCTCTTCTTTGGTATTTTTAAAAATATGTGCACGTGTGTGCATGTGTGAGTATATATGTACCTGGAAGTCATGGCGACCTCTGATCACTGACTGTGTGTGCACCTGGAAGTCATGGTGACCTCTGGTGACTGACCCCTACCGAGGGCCTGGAGGATATTTAGAGAGGTGGCTGAATAGAGCCTGTCCCCACCACCCACCTCTGGTATTTCAAGGAGGTCTCCCATCCAAGTACTTGCCAGAGTTGACCCTGCTTAGCTTCTGAGATCTGATGAGATTGGGCTCGCCTGGCCTATCCAGGTCAGGGCACCCTGCGGTGGGACCAGACAGAAATGGAATGGAAGGAAACAGAGACGCAGAAGAGCTCGGTCCCCTTCCAGTCTGTGTCCCATCCTGAGGGTAGTAGGTAGTGGGGCTAGGATTAATGCCCCACTCCGACACTGGTGCTGTGCAATGCCAGGTCCATAAATAATAAGACCATGGTCCTTCACGACTTTCTGTCAGATCAGGACCTGGACCTGGCATGTGTGACCAAGACATGGGTGCAAGATGGGGAGACTGTAGCTCTCTCCCAGTTAGCTCCCCCTGGTTTCTTGATCCTTCACCAATCCCAAACTAAGGGGTGGGGGGGAGGAGTGGCCCTGTTCATTCAGGAGGATTACACCTTCAAAGTGCTCCCGCCGCTGAAGCTCATGGACCGGCTTTGTGTGGGAAGCCGGGGAGAGTTTGGCTGTTTGGCTGGTGTACCATCCACCCAATGCACTGGCAAATAGCCTGCCATCCTTGCTGGAGGCCGTAACAGGCTGGGCACTGGAGCACCCCAGACTGTTAGTCCTGGGTGACTTGAATGTCCGTGCTGATGACCTCCATATGGCCTCCATGCAGGCAATGGACCTGGTGTTGTCCATGGCAATGCTAGGACTCTCCGAATATGTTACAGCCCCCACTCACTGAGCTGGGCACATACTTGATTTGATCTTTGTGGCGGGGGTCACAGTGAACCAAATTACTGCTACAACAGTTCTATGGTTGGACCACCATGTCCTGAAGGCCCGCGTGAATGTGCCACCCCAACCCTGTTTGGGTGGTGAGCATATTTTAGCTTGCCTGCGGAGTCAAATGGACCCCATGCAGTTCCAGATGGCCCTGCGGGATCCGATGCCCCCTGACGGCTCATTGGATGAGCTTGTCGAGGACTGGGAAAACTGACTCTCGGCAGCCATTGATGAGATCGCTCCCCGACATCCTCTGCGCCCCCGCTCTAAACTTGCTCCATGGTATACACAGGAGTTGAAGTTGAGGAAGCGGGAGGGGGAGCTTAGACGGCTAGAGAAACAGTGGCAGCAGGTTCGGGACGAAGCTACAAGAGCATCCTATAGGACGTTTATGAGATCCTATGAGATGGCAGTCAAAGCCGCAAAAAGAGAATACTATGTGGCCACGATTGTGTCTGTGAGCTCACGCCCAGCCCAATTATTTAGAACAATTCGGTCTATTACTACTCTGCCACAGGGCAGACAAAATGATAAGGAATTGGAGATTGGCTGTGAGGCTTTTGCGAGCTATTTCGCAGATAAATTCTTGTAGCTTCCCCACAACCTTCCGCCACAGTTGAGACAGTAAAGGAACTCAAGGCTCCATGCACGTCTTCTTGTCCAATGGTTATTTCAGTCCATTCAGCCTAGAGGAGG
>NW_015198711.1:0-2292 GCF_001447785.1 Gekko japonicus | reverse complement strand
CCGATGATGGCAGCAGAAATGGAAAGAATTTTAATCAGGCCAGCACTCATCAAAAGCTGCACGCGAAACGGTTAAGTCACCTATGCTTTTGTCCACCAAGTATGAATTTGCAAGAGACATTGACTTTCAGAGACCATTTATGATTTTGCAATGAACAAGGGCCAGACACATGCAAACTTCAAAGTGAATTGATCCATTCATAAAATGTTTCCCATTGCCCCGGTCCCATAGAATAAAACAAAAAATGAAAATGGGATAATTCATACCTTGGGACCAACTCTGTCTGTATGTGTGTGTGAAGTGGCATCAAGTCACGGCTGACTTATAGGGGACCCCAGCAAGGGGCTTTCAAGGCAAGGGAGAAGAGGAGGGGCCTTCGTCGGCAAGGTAGTCCCCCTTGCGGTTTTTGATCTGCTTAGCTTCGAAGATCTGATGAGATCGGGCCATACCCTGCCACCTTCCCTCCTGCTAGGACCCACTAGAACATTCTAATATAGTCAGGATCAGCCCCATAGCTAGACCATTTGTGGTGGTTGTAGTGGCACTGGGAGGCATGACGTCACTTCTGATGTCACCACTCATCTTGGTCTTCCAGCTCTTCCCTGAATTGTGCACTCTTTCTGAGGGGCAGCTGTGTGGAAGAAGAAAAAGTGCCTTTGCCAGAGGCCCTCTTCTTCCCCACTCACTCCACTGGCTGGCCAGGTTCTTTGCGTGTGCTGGGGCTGGGGATGAAGCCAGCTGTGCAAGGAAGTGCATGGCTGGCCAGGCAGCGGGGGAGGGGAGATGGGGGTTAGGTGGACCAGGAGACGGGGCATTGAAGATTCTTGAGTAGGACGATGATTTGAGAGAAACTTGATGAGATAACCTGAGGTGGACTATAGATGCTAACGGTGCTTGATGATCCTCTAAGTACCAGATGGGATAACTACCAGGTTTTGTTAATAGTGTTTAATGTTATCCACAAGGTATAGATAGGAACTCTCAGGCTGGGGAAAGTGATGCACTGTATTCTTGGTGCTTGGGGGGGGGGCAGCAGTGGGATGGCTTCTAATGTCCTGGCCCCACTGCTGGACCTCCTGTTGGATCCTGGTATTTTTGGCCACAGTGTAACAGAGTGTTGGACTATATGGGCCATTGGCCTGATCCAACATTGGCTTCTCTTATGTTCTTATGTAATTAGGGTAAATGGATGCAGGGAAGGGAGACTGAGTGTGGATGAGGTTAATCCAAGGTGAGGAGATCTATCTTGGGAGACCCATTGCCCTAAATTATGCACCTCTTTAGGGTGGGGAGGAGCTTATTACCCAGCCAGCTGCTCTTTCCCACACCCAGACTTGTCCAGACTTGTCCTGGCTGTCATTTATTTTGTGTCTTTTTAGGCTATGCAGCTTATGATGTGTGTGTGTGTGTGTGTGTATGTGTGTGTATCCAGTTGAATACAGGATCCAATTCAAAGTTATGGTATTAGCTTTCAAAGCCCTATACGGTCTGGGGCCGTCATATATGCCGGACTGGATCTCCCTGTATGTTCCTTGCACTCCTTGGAACAGCATCTTCTGGTGGTCCCCAGCCCCAAAGTCATCTGCTCAGCCTCGACCAGGGCCAGGGACTTTTCAGCCCAGGTGAGATCAGGTCCCTGCGGGACCTATCACAGTCCTGCAGGGCCTGTAAAACAGATATATTCCACCAGGCCTTTGGTTGAGGGGGTGGGTGTCTACTCCATTGGCCTCCCCTGCTTCAGTCCACTCCTCTTGATCTTTATACAGATGCGCTATTGGTGTGGTGGATGTCCACCTGCCTAACTTCCTGATCCTTCTGAGCATGTACTGCAGGCGCTTCCGGGGCTTTGGGATTTCTTTGCCATCTTGGGAATTACCGGTATATTATTGGATATGGTTGTACTTTAACCAAATATGGTATGGTATTTTAATTGTTTTTAATTGTTCTGAATGGGTTGGAACTCTCCCTGAGCCCACTTGTGGGGGAGGGTGGGATAGGAATATGAACACACACACACATATATATGTACACACACGCGTATACATATATATGTATATACACACACACATATATGGGTGTTTAAAGATTTTCTATCTATAAACTTCCGCTCAGTAAGAGGAGGGGTCTGACTGCTAACAATTTCCCCAAGATTCAAGTCAGTGGGGAAGGGAGTCCTGGGACCGGGTATGCAACTCCTGACTCTGAGCAATGCTCCTCTAACATCAGTACAAGCGTTGAAGAGTCTGGATGTGATTCTGGATTCCCCCCTTTCAATGGAAGCCCAGATCACAA
>NW_015198710.1:0-2185 GCF_001447785.1 Gekko japonicus | reverse complement strand
GATCCAAGTACCTTAGGTGACATCCCTCCAATACTAGATTACATATTAATCGTCATAATGGGTTGTATTCTACACTAATCCAGCAGTGGTGCATTCCTCCTATTCAAGCAGACTTCCTCCAATGCAAGAGGCAGATCTACCAGCAGAACAACTGCCTGCATCAGAGCAGGGTACAGCGACTTTTTACAATTAAAGAGCCAAACTATGTTGACATTCAGTGCAAGAGATCAACAAAGACCCTGTGGCTCTTTCACTCTCACTAATCTTCGTATCTTCTTTACATCACTTCAGAACTGTACTCCTTTTCCCTCATAGGACTTCTCAGATCTCCTGAACATGCCCCCCCGTGTTGTTTTCAAGTCTCCCCAGCTAAGGGAACACTGCCCAGCTGAGGCACTGTCAGGTAGGCTTTCAGCATCCCTATATATAGCAGACACTGGGATGCCGTCACATCTAGGTGAGCCCACAGTTTCTTGTAATTTTTTTCAAGCTATAATATGACAGTGTTGTAGTATGTAAATAAATATGGGGTAACTCTGGCTGTCCTGATAATTAAAATCTCATAATAAAATTACCACTGAAAATACTAGGTGCTACAATGAAAATATTAGGCGCCATGACACCTAGGATTTATCAAGCCCTGACATATGCTCTCTCAGTCATATCCTCTTGTTCAATCAAAACTCTTCATTCACATCTCTCTCAGTCTGCTAGTCATCCCACCCACTCCTCTCTCTCTCTCACACACAAACTTTCCCCCTTCCCAGGCAATTCAAAACATTATAGAGCATTCTTTACAGATCCTATATGCATTATGTCACAAAGCCACTATAAGAAAGTGCATTTACCTTGCTGACATGTTGATTAACAATCCATAACATTTCTACAGCCTAAACTTTGGTTGTTGTGAGTCTTTGTTAGGAAGTGGCACACAAAGGTGGCACATAACAAGTAATAATATACACAGGAACACCCTGCACAATTATTTGAGTGTATTGGCATAAATATGCACAAGGTTTGCATTTGGATTATTTTCTAAGCATCTCTAAGAAGACCTTTAATTCCATACATTTTTTGCCCGCCATTCTCTTCACGAATTGGTTATTCTAGCACCCCACCAATTCCTCCATTATACATCAAACATTTCATTTCCTTTTTAAAAAAAGAACCTTATTTGATTCTGCATTGAGACAGATTTGGCTCTGTAGCCATAGGTTGCAGAAGAAAGGTCTTTGTGCTATAAAAATGTTTAATTGTTAGCTGAGTGGAATTACATTGGAAGAAGGGACTTTGCAATGGAGGGATGTGCCACTGTTCATGGAACCTTATATTTAAGATTTTATAAGAAATGTTTGACTACAACATCCAGCTGAAAGATCAACAACACAACATTAACACACAGATACACCAAAGTAGGATGACATGATGGTCATGTTCGTAGTAACCAGCAAGACCTTTTTAATAATTATTACTCCTTGCAAATAATGACCCATGACCACACCACTTACATTTTGGGCTAGAATATAGTTGTCAGAATCTCTCCACAGCTGTGATATCTGAAGCATTTTAGGAATATAGCTTTAATGATGTCTTAAGAGACATAATAGTTTGCACACTTGTTTTTACTCAGGATTAGTTAGAGAGAGGTTTCATTTTCTATGGCATACACACATATTTCTTCTGTCCCACTGTTGTTTCTAGTCAAGCCAGTTTTGAAACACTACAAAAATCACAACAATTATCCAGAGGTGGAACCAGTAGGAACGGCATATACTACAAGTAGTGATGCATCTATAAAACTGCCTTCAACTCTGCAAAGAACTGTCATCTGTCTTCAGCCTTACTAGTATTTTTTTTCCTGAAGGCAAAGAAGAAAGTGCCATTGAGTCACAACAGACTCATGGCAACCCGATCCACAAGGCACTTCCAGGCAAAAGAGGAGAAGAAGTGGTTTACCATTACCTTCCTCTGCACAGCAGCCCCATTCTTCTGTGGTGGGAATGGCAGACCTACGTTTTTGGGGCCCTGAAGCGTGAACTGCTATGGGGGCCTCTTCTCAACCAGCAACAATAGGACAACATCCAACAAGGTCCAAAGGGCCTTGCTGCCCTTGCAAGGATTTCGAGGCCCAAATGGCAGAGGCCTTAATATTAAGTACTTCAACACATTGGTTTATGATTCTGTC
>NW_015198709.1:0-2252 GCF_001447785.1 Gekko japonicus | reverse complement strand
GACCCAGCTGGCATGGGAGGTGCCACTTTCCCTCCTGTGCACCTGACAACTCAAGAGCTGGAGCTGCAGAGGAAGAGAAGCCTCCCACCCAGCTACCACCCCAAAGATCCAGCTGTCATGGGAGCTGCCACCCTCACCTCCTGCTTGCCTGCCTGCTTGGCCCAAAGAGGTAACTGTGCCTCCCAAAGGAGGAGATGATCAGTGCATTGCCGCTTAAGCCAAGTTCAGCCCAAAGAGGGGGTGCCTGCACTCTCATGGAATCAGAGGTTAGTGGCCAATGAACTTTGCCTTCTTCTCATCATTGAGTGGATGATGGATGCTCTAGATAGTCCTCCTAGTTTCATGGCCTTTACTATAGAGACTAATATAGAAAGTTTCTAGAGTACTGCAATTGAAGTGGCCATTTCCCCATAAGTGGGAGCTAAGGGCGGGGGTGTACCAGACACCACTGACCACATGGCAATCATACTTGATACAAATATTTGGACATGCTCAGTTGGATCCAGTCATCTTCTGCTAAAGAAAGGAGTTATTTCTACTGACTGATATTAACCTGACCTTGAAAATCCCAAGTTGGCTGGAGTTGACCTGCATCTCCACTTTTGAACACTGGGGTGATCCTGAACCCTAATTATCAAATGAGATCCCACATTGCGCCCTACACTGTTCTTGAGAACCCCCCTTCCCCAACCTTCAAGCAGCATTTTAGGCAATGCAGTAGATAAAAAGGGGGAAAACTTATTCCAGCTCCTCTTGCAATCTTCAGATACAATCTTCTCTTTTTCACTTCCAAATGAACATGTACATTATCCTATGGAATTCTGGAAAGACAAAACTTGTGATCAAGGGCTTGTTGTTTTATATGTCTATTGAAATGGCTCATGCAAAACTGTTGATCAGAATATAAATACTTGACAGGTTAGTGTTCCTTAGATAAATCTGAAGCCTACCTCATTTGCAAATGACACCACCATATTTATTTCAGCAATCTGTTGTCCGTGATGTATCTCCATTGCTAAAATGGTTGGCACATCCGTCATGTGTCTTTGTGCTGGGGTGCAATTGACTTTTAACCGGTTTGTCAGTTTTCAAAACACCAATTGAAAGTACAATTTTACCACAGTTACTACGACAATGAATGGTTATATACGGCACTGTTTGTTTTTCACCTGCTGTTGCTTTATAGCACTTCCATTTTTCAGTTCATTTAAACAGCTGTTGCAAAAGAAAATAGACTATTCCCACTATAGAAAATTGTCTGGGAATTTAGCTCATCTAAACAATCAAAATCCAAATATGAAGTGTTTTCTTACTTTATGAGCCTTCAGACTAGGGCTGAGATGAAATGAGTACCTCAGTTTTGGCAGCAGATTCCTGAGCTTTCAAATGGGGGGGTTCTGTCATCTGTTTTCATTCCCTCCTGGTAAGAAGTTTCCAGGCTTTAAGAAGAAGGAGTTGATTAACTACACTTTTAACTACTCTAGGTAGCCTCAAAGAAGCTTACAATCACCTTCCCTTCCTCTCCCCTCAACAGTCAATTTGTGATATAGGTGGGACTGAGAGAAGAGCTCTGAAAGAACTATGACTGATCCAAGGTCAACCAGCAGGCTTCATGTGGAGGAGTGGGGAATCAATCCCAGTTCTCTAGGTTAGAGTCCACCAATCTTAACCACTACAACACACTGGCTCCTTGCTCCTTGGACTGGCTTGATCCTTAATTTCCTTTTTAGACTGGAGTGGCATCAGCACATAGGGCCTTGATGACATCACACTAGTGTGCTCCTTGAATCACTATTCTGAGCGCTGTGGAATGTGACAAATGTTGCAAATGTAGCTAATGTCCTAGGTTACCTTGAAAAGGATGACAAATTGCTATGATCACCTTGTTAACATCACTGGCTGCTCTGAGTAAGGACGGAAGTGACTAGCCCCACTGATAACAACACATTAAGGATATCATCCCTTTGCTAGGATGTGAACACATTATTAGGGATGGGCACAAACTGAACCACAAAACAAAATCCAATCGTGGATTTTGCCTTTTTCGTGGTTCATGAAGTCAAGTGCGTGGCTGGGCATCCGGCATGAACCTTCCATGAACTTCGACATTGTTTGTGAAGGTTCATGCTGGTTCATGAGCAGATACATTTCCATATGGACTGTCTTCATTCAATGAAAATGTTTACAAAATTCCAAAGCAACGTTTTGGGGGAATGTAGAGGAGCATCTGGGTGAGATCCTCCATGACTTTG
>NW_015198708.1:0-2218 GCF_001447785.1 Gekko japonicus | reverse complement strand
TCCGTCTGGTCCCAGTACTTTCTTTTTTTAGTTTTTTAATTGCCTCAGTAATCTCATGAACCGTTATTGGATCATTTAATTTTTTTTTTTTGGTTCTCACTGAATCTCTTTGTGTTCCATCTCTGAAGATATTGCTTCATCATTTGGTCATCTAATCTCTCTTTTTTATATAATGTTTTGTAGAAGTTTTCTACAATTTCTTTGATATCTTGCAAGTCATGTTTTTCTACTCCTTTTTCATTATTTAATGTCATAATTATTCTCTTTTCTCTTTCTTTCCTTAATCTATATGTCAACCATTTTGTTGGTTTATTTGCATTGTCAAAGTAATATTGTTTAGTTCTTGTGTCATTAACAAGTTCATTTGGTGTTGTAAAAGTTCAATCTATTTTTAATTTCTTCTGTCTCATCCCCCTTCTTCATTTTAATCTCCTCTTTTTGAATTTGTTTCCCTATAGTTTTGTATTGTTTTATCTTCTGGTTTTTCCCCCAAGCTTCCTGATTTATGAACCATCCTCTTATGAAAACCTTAAATGTTTCCTATGCTATTTCTATTGGAGTTTCCAGTTGAATGTTTCTTGTAAAAAATTCTTGGATTTCAATCTTGGTTTTCTCTATAAACTCTTTATTACTTAATATACCTATGTCCATAGTCCATCTTTTCTCATCGGCTCCTGAAAGGTTATCATAAGTGGGTTATGATCCGCAAATGTATTGGAAGGTATTTCAGCTTCTATTACTTCTTTCATTATTGTAGTGGTTGCCCATACCATATCTATTCTTGACCACGATTTGTTTCTTGCCGAATAGAAGGTGTAGTCTTTTGTCGCTATATTTCTAGTTCTCCATGCATCTATTAAGCTGAATTCTTCCACCAACTGAAAGAATGTTTTTGGGAGAATGTTTCCTGATTTCTTTCTCTTTCTCTGTTTATTCTCTGCTATTTGCTTTTTTATTTCTTCTGTTTCTGTTGTTATTTTTTTTCCATTTTTGTATGAATTGGTTCTACTTCTTTTTTAATGGCTTGCGCTACACAGTCCTGAATGAGATTTTTAAGATCTTTCACTGACATCTGGGCAACACTAATTATGTTTAATTTTAATTGGGTCTGTCCCCTTGCCTGCCCTGGTGAGGTTATTGAATGTTTCCTAGATCCACTCCCCCAAGTGGCCATTTCATAGTATAACACAGCTTGTTATTCTCTCTTGTTCTCAAGGTATGTTCTGCTGACATGCAATTTAATGCTTTTAAACCAGGGCTTTTTTTGTAGAAAAAGCCCAGCAGGAACTCATTAGCATAACAGGCCACACCCAACAGCAGAAACTCATTAGCATAGTATGCCACACCCTGACATCACAGCACATTAGCATATTAGGCCACACCCCCATGTCACCCAAAGTGTTGTCATCTAGCCACACACACCTTTTGCTTCTTATTCTGGTTACCTTGTTTGTTGTCAAAACCCAGGGCTTTTTTAGTAGCAGGAACCCTTTGCATGTTAGACCACACACCCCGAATGTAGCCAATCCTAATGACTTTCTGCTGTTGGGTGTGCCCTATTATGCTAATGAGTTCCTGCTGGGCGTGGCCAACTCAGGAGCCAGCCGGAACTCCGTTCCTGTGTGTTCCTGCCCAAAAATAGCCCTGCTTTAAACTATTCTTTAAAGTTTCTTGACTAACTCCTTTGAGTATCTTCTCTTCTTTTTTACGTCTTTGGATGTTTTTGTATAGTTAATTAAATTCTTCTTAGTTTGTTTGTTGTTGTCGCCTTGGCTTCATTCCTCGGCTCCAGTCCGGGATTTCCCTGCAGCTTTCTCCCTCTGTTCTCTGCTCCACTGCGTCACCACGTCCTTCACATAGACTCTGCCTTGTCTCGGTCCATCACTTCGCCTCTCTCCTCCACCCTCACCGCTTGCCGCACCACACCTCTGTTTCCTCGTGAGCTGAGTCTCCTCCAGTGTCCTCTCTTCCCGAACCGGGTCTCTTCCGCTCTTCACCCTCTGGAAACAGACTGTCACCACCACTCTTCCTCATCCCCAGACCTCGACCATCAGGATTCTCCCTCTCCCCCTTCAGCTCGGTTTCCCCAGCATTGAGGTATGTTTAGCAGAGAGAGAGACAGAGAGAGAGAGAGAGAGAGAGAGAGAACACAAGATTTTGTGTTAGTGTGTTATTATAGGGCTATATCTTCTCCTCTTCACTACCCTTAAATTTATTT
>NW_015198707.1:0-2201 GCF_001447785.1 Gekko japonicus | reverse complement strand
AGGCTCCCCGGGCCTGCTAGGCCCTACTGCCACAGCCCAGATCGTGACCGAACCTCACCTCGAGTTGCCAGACCACCCCCCACACACACAAAATGGCCACTGCAGATTACCTTCAGTCACACAGGAGCCTTGTGCCGAGGTAGCAGCTGCTGCCAAAGCGACATCGTTACAGATCTGCTCAGTCAATCAAATCTCCAGTGGCCAGTGGCCTAAAGATCTATGTTCAATGTTAACTGATATGATATTTCCTGTTTGGGAAGGTGGACGTACTACCGAGTAAGCTTCCAAATGTGTGCCCAAAAGTACAATTAATTTAGAAGAAGAGGAAGAGATTGGATTTATACCCAACCCTTCTCTACCCGAAGGAGTCTCAGAGTAGCTTACAATCTCCTTTCCCTTCCCCTCCCCACAACAGATAGACACCCTGTGGGGTAGGTGGGGCTGAGAGAGCTCTGAGAGAACTGCCCTTGAGAGAACAGCTCTGAAAGAACTTGTGACTGACCTAAGGTCACACCAGAAGCTGCACGCAGAGGAGTGGGGAATCAAACCAGGTTCTCCCAGATTAAAGTCTGCGCTCCTAACCACAACACCAAACTGGCTCTCTTCCAGATAAAATTCCAACAATACAGCATAAAATCATCAACATCAGCTAATATGAATAACAATGTTAAAACCAAAAACATAATCGCATTATAAAGGGCTAAACTTGTGACTGACCCAAGGTCACACCAGCAGGCTGCATGTGGAGGAGTGGGGAATCAAACCCAGTTCTCCCAGATCAGAGTCGGCGCTCCTAACCACCACACCAAACTGGCTCTCTTAACGTGCGGCTCAGTTTAGAAGTAGGTCCGATTTCGAGATGTTAGAGAGTCCCCGCTTTCTAGTGTTCAAAGGGCTTTCCGTCCCGTGGGGTTGGTTCTCACGGATCGGTTCCGCTAGCGGAGGTACCTTCTGCCGGAGGAAAGCGCTCGGGCTGTCGGGATGGGCCCAGAGGATGCAGCCCATAATCTCCGTTATCTTTATGTCAGCCTTTCAACTTTGTTCAAGAGACCCTGGACTTGGCAAGAGGAAAGGGAGGGCGGGACGGAGTGCGGAACCGACTCTCCCCCCCCGCCCCCATTTTGAGCGTCTGTCTTACAGCTCCACCTGCAATCCCCCCCACACATCTGTCCTCCTCAAGGCTGCCGTAAATTACAAATGTAGCCGGGAGTTTTTTTGTGTGCAGAAACACATCCTCTTCCGTCTTGGCTAACCTCGCAACATCTGGACTCCGTCTCTCTCCTGGGCCACCGAGCGTTCTGCCCTTGGAGTGATTCTTTATCATTCTCTTGCACACATGCGCGTGCGCATACACGCACACACACCCTAGTGGGGGGCTCAGACCTGCAGTGTTCCCTCCAAGACGAGTAAGTGTGAGCCAGCTCACAGTTTTTTAGCCTCCGGCTCACAGATTTTTGTCTCAGCTCGGGGGGGATGGCTCCAGAGCAAACTGATGGATGCAGCAGCCAAATCGTTCTCTCACAACTTTAATGCCCGTAGCTCACAAAGTAGAATTTTTGCTCACAAGACCCCACAGCTTAGAGGGAGCGTCGGTGACCTGCATGCGGCAGAACCTTTGGAAGGAGGGGCGCTTGGGCACTGGAGGCTATGAAACCGACGTTGCCCTCCCTTCCCGACCATGAACACGCTCACACACACACACACCCGGTTTGATTTATGTTGCGCGTGGGAGAAATCTCCAATGTGCTCTTGAGCTATGTTTTTATAAGTTTGGATCCTTGCTTCGTTCCCCCCCTTGAGCGTGTTCAAAAACGGTTTTATCTTAAAGCACCAACTCCAGCAAGCGGGGCTGAGGAGCAAAAAATTCAGAACAGCCGAGGACAGAGAGAAAGCGGCAGGGGCTTAGTTGCCGTAACAGGTGGCCCCCCGGATTCCATCCTAGGTCCCTCAGATTATAATCCCCTCTGTCTTCTCACCATTTTGTATTTCCCGCAAAGAGATTTCCCTCACATTGGCCTCGTTTTCATTGGTGAAACCGCACGGGGAAGTGTTTACCGTGCCCAGCTTGGATCCGGGAGTCCTAGGTTCAGATTCAAATCCTCGCACTGCCGTGAAGCTTGTGGGCCGGTCCCTCTCCCCTTCCGGCCTAACCTACCTCACACCAGGTCCGTCGCTACAGTGGGGCATTCCAGGGCCCTGCC
>NW_015198706.1:0-2084 GCF_001447785.1 Gekko japonicus | reverse complement strand
AACCCCCAAAGAGACTATTTGTATAAAGGGACATGGGAGCACAACAGAAGCAGGTCTGACCCGTCCCCTCACAGTACAGCCCACAGTACAGTCATAACATGTTTTAAATAAAAATAAATAAATCGTTTTGATGAACAAACATCCATATTCTGCCCCTCCATGACATCTACTACGCTTTGGTTTTCTGACACCAACATCACGGAGGGGTCTGCAGATCTCCAGGGAATGACGCAGAACATTCCCTCCGCTGGTTTCTGTTCTGTGCCGCTCGCGGACGGCCAGGCGTGAGGCTCTGGGACAGGGCTGTCAACTCTGGGCTGATACCTGGGGATCTGGGGGCAGAGCCTGAGGGAGGCGGGGCTTGGGGAGGGGAGGGACCTCAGCAGGGTAGGATGCCGTACAACCCACCCTCCAAAGTAGCCCTTCTCTCCGGGGGAAGCAATATTGGCCATCTGGAGATCACCTGTGATACTAGGAGGTCCCCAGGTACCACCTGGAGGCTGGCAGTCCTACTCTGGGGTAAGAGCAGTAGCATCTTGGAGGAGGATATTTAAAGTAAAGTGGAAGCAGAAGCTTTCGTTTTGCAGATGCAGTCATAACATTGGGAGACTGAGGAGGTGATTCTCTTTAGCTCTCAGATGTGAACACTAAAATGAGGCCATCTGTCCTAATTTCTCTGTCGTTAGCACTGTCAAAAGAGTCCGGGTAAGCACTAGAGGAGGGGTGGTGTACTCAGTCAGCAGTGGTGAGGCCGGAGGCATAGAAATGCTTCCTCGACAGGATGTTCATAAACGTAGATTAAAATGAATGTCATGATGAGACTGCGCAACAGACCCTTGTTCAGAGAGGGGCAGGATCTGCCTTCTTCCAAGAACTGTTCCCCTAATCCCCTTCATTCCCCACCCTCCATTCACCAAGTAGTTATTCTTTACACCACCTTGGGACAAACACAGGTTCTGCTACTGCCACCTAAAGGTGGGAAAGGAAAACTGGCTATGTATTATTCACAAAGCAAAGCTAAAATGTATAAATGCTCCCAGTTAAAAAGAGCCCAATTAGAGGCCACTCCATGGACTTCAGGGCAGCATAGCTGGCTCTCCCTGAGGCAAGTTATCCTTGCAACAATTCAGTTGGGCCCAGTGTCACCCATGGGAAGGGGCTGTGGCTCAGTGGAAGAGCCTCTGCTTTGCATGCAGAAGGTCCCAGGTAGCAGGTGATGAGAAAGACCTCTGCCTGGGACCCTGGAGAGCCGCTACCAGTAAGAGTAGACAATACTGACCTTGGGGGACTGATGGTCTCATTCAGAATAAGGCAGCTTCATGTGTGTTCATTTTGGGGAGGAGCTGTGGCTCAGTGGTAGAGCATCTGCTTGGCATGCAGAAGGTCCCAGATTCAAGCCCCGTCATCTCCAGCTAAAGGATCAGGTGATGTGAAAGGCCTCTGCCCAAGACCCTGGAGAGCCGCTGCTGCCAATCAGAGTAGAGGATACTGTTCTTGGTGGAGTCCCAGGGGTCTGATTCAGTATAAGGCCGCCTTCATGTGTATTTGTGTTCATGGCCAAGGGGAGATGAACAAGCTTTTAAAGGTGGGTTCCGCAACTCCTTGCATCAAAGCCTTCCTACACTACCGCAGGGTTCGCCACTGTTGTAGAGACAGACCTGCATGACTTGTGTGATTGTCACGGATATCAGAGCACAATAAAATCATCTGTCTACAAAACACTGGACTCTACTTGCTTTGATCAAAGAAATGTACAGCCCAGCATACCCATTAGAGTCCTGCAGTCCAACCCTGTGCATGTCTACTCTGAAGTAAGACCCCCCTCGATTTAATTATTTCCTTTCCAGTACAGAAACACTTCCTAGAGGAGTGTTTCCGTACTGGGAAGAGGAGGGGCGATAGCTCAGTGGAATTGTCTCTGCTTGGCATCCAGAAGGTCCCAGGTTCAATCCCCGGCAGCATCTCTAGTGAAAAAAGGACCAGGCAGCAGGTGATGTGAGACTGTGGAGAGCCCCTGCCCGTCTGACTAGACAATACTGGCCTTGAAGGACCGATGGTCTGATTCGGCAGAAGGCAGCTTCATG
>NW_015198705.1:0-2551 GCF_001447785.1 Gekko japonicus | reverse complement strand
TCTGTCTTGTCTGCTTCCAGGACTTGCTGTTGCTTTCGTGGGTGGCATGTAACGCCAGAGAAATTAGCTAGAATGTACCCTGGAATGTCTGACAAATGCTGGAAATATAAGATAGGGGTGGGAAGCTTTTTCATGTTTGGTGAAAGTGTAAAGAGGTGATGTTATATTGGAGAAGGGTTCATGAAATGTTAATTGGAGAAGGGTGCATTAAATGTTACAAAAAAATATGTTTGATACCGTTACCATTCAAACCTGAAATGTTTTTGCTTACTATTATGCCTAATGTAAAATATAAGAAAGTTACACACTTAATTATACATGTAGTTACGGCAGCAAGAATTCTTTACGCTAAGTACTGGAAGAAATCGGAGATACCAACGGAAAACGAACTTTTGAAAATGGATATACCGTTGGACCGGTTAAAAAGGCCAAAGTGAACAAAAAGCGAGAGATAACTGGATACCATTTGGGTGGAAAGAAACTTCGAAGACCACAAACAATGAATATAACTATTATAAACTTGGAGAAACTCTAACTTGAACTGTACAGAACCTGAATTTTCCAGGAATTATTATAGAAACTTTTAGCAATCTGATTATGCGTCACTAGTTTTAGTAATTATATAAATGAAAGAGATCTGGAAACAAAGAATTAAAATGGAAAATTTGTAACAGCTTTTATATAAACTTGATGGAATTTCCCATGATGAGAGAAAGCAGTCACATCTGAGCATCTCTCTGCCGTGAGGCTCTGGGCCTTTCCCCTGGATTTCGATTTGCCCCTTTTCCAATCCCCTTTTGAATCCAGCCACCTTTTTCAGCCCACCCCCCTTGTTTTTAATAGTAAACTTTTTTATAAAGACATTGTCTTGGCTTCGCTTAGTCCCCCTCCCCCCCATGAAGATCTGATTACTAAATATGCCATCTTGTTTAAAATGTTTAAATATCTAGTTGAATGTTTTAATACTGAATTCTGTAGTTTTAACTGGTTTCAAAATTGGATTGGATTTTATGTTGTAAACTGCCCTGAGCCCCGCGCAAGCGGGGAAGGGCGGTTAAGAAATCGAAATAAATCAATAAATAAAATGTGTTAAAACCAAATAAAAATTTATAACAATAATTTTAAAAGCTTCTACCCAGAATGAAACACTTGTACATGCACACAAAAGCTTTTACTTGTGCATGCACAGGAAAGCTTCTACCCAGAATTAAACTTTGTTGGTCTTAAAGATGCCCCCGGGACTCAAACATCCTTTCCACAAACACCCCACGAAGCGCGATCAATTTAAAAATACTTCGAGCATCCACATCTTCACATGTTCGAAAAGTCTGCCATTACACGGGTCCTCCGCTTCCGATCCTAAGCGCCGGCCAGCCTTTAAGCCGTGAAGTCCTCCAAGAGCCCGTTTCCGAGCATAGAGTTGACGGGGTAGAAGAAACCTGAGTGAGCGGGCACGTGACCTCATTGGCGCAAGTCAACCAACCCCTGCTGGGCGCCATGACAGTTACCGTGGCAACATATTTCTCGACATTTTAAGCTCCGGAAATGGGCGTGAAAGAGGTGGGCCTTTTGTCTTCGTTACGGGCCTTCACTTCCCTACAGGTCCTCCCTCCTCTCCCGGCTCTTCTGCGGCGTTAGGCCAGAGGGAGCGCCCTTTGCCGCGGTAACAATGGCGGCCGCCGCTTTTGCTTAGCCATCGAGCCGGAGGCTTCGCCCGGTTGCTATAGAGACTGCAGTTCCCGAAAGGCTTTGCGGGAGTCCGCCCGGCTGTTGAAATCGGTGCGGGCGGGCCCCGAGCTGCCCTTGGGCCGGTCGTGGAGTTCGCGGACAGCGATGGCGCCGCGGATCTTACCGGCTGTCAAGTGAGTCGGGCGGGCGGCTGGATTAATGCAAAGGGGCAGGGGGAATGCAAAATTGGCTGGAAGGCCTTCTAGATCTGTTCTATGCCGATGCGTGGAAATTTTTAATATACGTGCCCCATTTTTTGTCAACGTGGGCGGTCAACCTAGCAATAAGGGGTGGTGATGTAGATGGATCCAGTGCTTGGAAAGGGTTGCCGTCTTGCACATTTGAAACTTGTTGTCTCTCTGCAACAAATCATCAGTGATGAAACTTAACTTGGTGGTGACTAGTTCTGGCAGTGGCTGTGTGGAACTTCCACGTTCAGAGGCAGTCTACCTCTGCTTGCTAGTTGCTAGGAGGCACTGAGGGGTTGGGGGTGGCTTCTGGGCTACTTCTTTGGCATGGGGGGGGCGTGTCTATTTGGCCCCTGTGGGAAACAGGATACTGGACTAGGGTTGGGATGCCAATCTCCAGGTGGGACTTGGAGATATCCCGGAGTTACAGCTCATCTCCAGATTTTAGAGGTCAGCTCTCCTGGAGGAAATGGATGCTTTGGAGGGTGGATTCTGTGGTCTTGTACCCCACTGAGGTCCCTGTCCTCCCCAGGCTCCACCCCCGAATCTCCAGGAGTTTTTCATCCTGGATCTGGCAACCCTACCTCCCATCGCCCACTGACGTCCAGGGGGGACCTGGCAACCCTAGACTTAGG